>NC_056748.1:628175153-628252653 GCF_019279795.1 Protopterus annectens | reverse complement strand
CAAAACCACTCTGTTTAATGCAGGGCTTACAAAATGAAGGAAGTTCACCTGAATCATATTGTACAGAGGATGTGCTTTGGGTTATGGTCAGCAGGTCAGCGTGTTAACAAAACTTTGGGATGTATTAAAGATTTTTGCATCTGCATGGGATAGTGTGCAACTATTTGCAGGTTAGGGTTACAGTAAAGCTGCAATCTTTATTAGAATTCAAGAAATCTTTAATAGAACACCTCCAAAATGAGACTACCTGTACTTATTTTACAGATATAGGTTAGATGGTTAAACTGACTAGTAATGCCTTCTTAGGAGTTGCAAAAGTGGATGTATTCTAATTGTTGCATACATCTTAATAACCTGTTGCATAAAGTCTATAATGCGCATTACTGTTATTATTTTATTTATTTGCAATTTGTCAGGGTAGTCCAATTGGGCCATAAGGAGCCCATTTTCAATGGAGTCCTGGGGAGAAAAGCTCCAGAAAAATACAAATATATAGTACACATTGCACATTTACATTACATATTATCTCATAGGTTGTTTTGTTAACAGATGTTGTTGGCTTTGTAAATTTCTAGGTTATCTTTGTATGAAAAAGTGTCATATTGTTGACCTATTGAACTATATCAATGTAAAATTGTTACTTAGCTTCTTTTTAATGCAATTTTAACTTTATGCATGTAACCCAACATATGTGAACCGTTTTGCTATAACTGCTATTATATCAATATTGTTTAAAATTGTACTTGTTTAAAATGTACTACTGGAGCTTTTCTCCTCGGGTCTCCACTGAAAATGGGCCACAAGCCCAGTTGGACAAACCCGGTTAATAAATGTCAATAAAATAAATAAATAAATGCATACATATTATATTTTATAATTCTAGGTCAATGTACATTGTGTTGCTGTTCATTCCCTGGGTCATGGCTGAAAAGGTTCAGTAGACCAGTCCACCTACCCAGTTAAAGGTATTAAATTAATAAATGAATGAACACATGGATATATACATATGTAATGAAATAACTAAATACATGCATGCTAGGTAAGAAGATAAATTTAGTGTTGTGTTTGTGTTCTAGTGTATAGGAAGACCATCTTATGTAGCAGGACTGTTAAGGGAAAGGGTTTTGACAACATGTAGTGTTGGTGTGGGGGTTAGTGGCAGGGTTAGGGTTAGCCCACATAGGTAATATATAGCAGGTGAGGTGAAGATGCAAGTTTACCCATGCCTGTGTCCCTTTGGAGGTTCACATCCAGGATGCAGGTGCTTTATAAGGTAAATAGCTGGGTGGTTCAGCAACAGCAGAGAGTAGATTTGGATGATTGCAAGGGGATTTATTTCAATATCTTCTTATTAATCAGGGGATGGGGATATTTTTGTGGCAATAAGATGAGATCTTCACAGCAACAAGAGAGCACAGACCGGGGAGTGCAGATCCCAGTTAAATGGAATGCATAGTAGTCTCATTAGATCAGCAGACAGCACACTCACCATTGGTGCTGGAAGATCAGCTGTGGGTTGTATTTCCACATCAGGTTGTTGGATTTTTTTTCTGATACTAACACTGCAGTGCAGCATATAAGGGAACTACACTCCTGAGTGTTCTGTCCTTCAAGTGAGATGTGAAACTGAAGCCACATCTGTCCACGTTGGTAAACCACTCATAGGATTTGTCTACCTATGAGTCAAGGAACATTTAGAAATATTTTATTGTGCTCACCAAATCCTGTATAGCCACAAGCTGTTACTGCTTGAAATCTCCAACCAGTAATCCCTGGATCCACCAAAAGCTCTTAGCAGTCACCTCAGATATGGTTCTGCACTGGGTGGGTCTCCAACTCTTTCTGGAGTTGCCCTCATCCACAGTTTTCTCCTAGGTCCAAGGAGTGAGGGTATAAATACAGAAGCAGTGACCATGAAGCCTGGGAGCCATCATTCTAATGTCTAGATGGTCATTTGTCCTAGTTGTGGGACTAGCTACTGCAGTTATGTCAGGACACTCATCACCTGTGTATTAACCTGTGAAGCTCCAGGTCTCTATTAGAGGTTGCATAGGCATGGAGTCATTCCCTCTACTTCCCTTGTGATAGGAAAGCTGGCCAACAGCTGCTTAATCCTACCACATTAGTCAGCACAACCAACAGCTTGAATCCGTTCACAAACTTGGGGTACCAGTGACACAAATGGATGCCTTGCCTGTGTGCAATTAGGCTGGAAAATCTGGAAATAATTCTTTAAAGAGTTCAGTGTCAGGAAGACTGGGTAGACAGCAGTGGCTTAGAGTTGTACATTGATGCTGCAGGTGTTATGAGGAGTGGGTAGATTCTCTAAAAAGAACTATTTTGCAGATCAAAGTGAATGTAACCAGTGACCATTCAGAAGAGAATCACTTTACTACAATTGATATACATATGGGTGGCAGCGCTAGTGTGAGGTCCAAAACTGGTAAACAGACTGTTTTCAACTTATATTCAAGCAATGGCACATGTCTTGAGTAAGGGAATTTCTAAATCAGATAGAGACTAGAATTTAGCAGTTGCTCAGAGGATTTGTGTCACAGATTTTGAATTTTGCAGCAACTTTTCCTGACTAATATTCTCATGGTAAACTAAACCCGATCTCAGCCTTTCACAGTTGCAGCTGCACAGATTTTGAAGGCTGGCACCATTTTTCTTAAGACAAAAGGCAACAAAGACAGACAGTGAGGCGGTCTTTCTGCCAGGCTACAGAATATTCTAGCCAGCTGACTGGTGATGGTGAACTATCTGTAGGTCTTTAGGTTTCTCAAAAATGTATAGCATCAGGATATCCATGCACTGCAATGGGATATCATGTAGTTCATAACTAGTTCCTTCTCTGAGCTTCTTGACTGCTGGGATAGGATGACTGCACCATTTAACTTGATGAGGCTAGTACAAAAAATGAATGGAACAGTCCACAAACTGGTTGTATGCATGTATGTATGACTGAACATACAGATTTACACATTCTTTATCTTTGTTTTGAAATTTTGCATTTTCTCTTCCATTACTATAAATAAAAAAGGGTACCTTGTTCCATCGTGTAAATGACAAGGGATTGTTAATGCCCACCTGCATTACTATCCTGGTGTGGAGTCTGCACGTCCTACTTTGTGTAGGCTTCCTCTGGGCATTCCAAATTCCTCTCACATTCCAAAGACATGCAGTAAGTGGACTGAACACTCTAAAATGGGCCATAAGCATAAGTGTTTGTGCAAGTGTCTGGCGTGAATTAACTACCACTGCGGGGCTAGCTACTGGCAGTGTAAATCTTGGCTTTAGATAATTGTCACTGCTAAAAGTGACACCTGACCCCATGTGCAAAAATGGAAAAAGGGGTTATGGATGAATTGATTACTATCCCTGCAAAAAGTGAGGATGTAAATTTAACAACTCACCTTAACATCAGGCTCACTAGTGTACAATTTCCTGCAGATTTATAGCTTATGAATTTTGAGCAACATTAAAATAGCGTTAATCACTAAGGAAAAAATCCCAAACTTTTCTTTGGGATTGAAGCTCAAATTAATAAATCTGGAGCTCTCAAAATGGCAGCCTGCAAAAATACTTAATGTTGAATTTCCTGACACAGCTTTTTTTATACTCTATCAACACAAATTGCTATATAATATTTCAAATAATATACAGCTTTAGGGAAAGTGAAATCATTGCTTTTATTAAAAAGGTATTTCACTTTCCCCTAAACTGAATAATTTTGAAGTGAGAATTTATAGGAATTGCAAAAGGCTTGCCCATCTCCTTACCAAAAATAAAACTTTGACATATTTATTTAACAATGTAATTATCATGACTCTTATAATGTACTGCCAAAAGTCTCAGTATTGCTATTACTTCTACTGATGACCGAGTGGCTCTTTCTCTCGATAAATATGTGCTGCATTTAACAACAGGATGAAAACTAGTAAGCTCCCCATATTCTCTGGTCATTTTCAGACAAGACATGAAAGTAACAGTCCAGGTCTACCCAGCAAATGTAGTAGCTAGTCACATCAACAAAGAGTATTTGTGCCAACAATAGCTGGGTCTGCTGAATGATACGTAATGTCACAATATCAAACATTCTTGATGACTTCAGTGGACAGACTGGCAATGACAGGGTGGGTGGAGCTTAATATAGTCATTGGAGGACATAGGTCTGCTGTTATGATGAATGATATTGACACTAAGGTCAGATGTACACCATAATGGACTCAACCCCATGGATGCAGGGCTGTGCCAGAAAGGAATGAATTAGGGTTATGGTCTTTACCAGTGCAAATGGTGTCACAGAGATCCAAGTTAAAGCATCTTTAGCGAACAGCAATGTTCTCACTGTGTAGTTTACAGTATGAATAAAAATATAAATATTATGATGTGGCACTTTAGCACAATGTATTAAGCTATGCTGTGGGAGCTAGTCAAGGATTAGTAAGGCAAAATTGTGCAAATGGAGAAAATAAGCTATGGGAATTGATCAAAGAGGGTATACTTAGGGGTATATACAAGAGTGTGAGAAAGAGACAAAAGCAAAAAGAGAAGGCCAATGTGTCTACAAAAGAGCATGAGGCTAGTAACTAAGTAAAATGTAGAATCCACAAGAGTGGCAGAGGAGGAGTTAGAGAAGAGGAAGAAGCAGGAAGTAGAGTGCAAGGAGGCTATCAGAAAAGGCAACAAAGGCAGCGAACCAGCAAAGGATGAAATGGAAAGGAATTATATGAAGGTATAAAAAAAGGAAGCAAAGGTTGAAGTACATAGAAGAAAGGAGGAAGGTAGGTGTGACAGGTCCTTGCTCCAGGCCAATCAAGGAGACGCCGTCATCACCACAGACTCCAGTGAGGGATGGTCACTAAGAGCAAAGATGGATTTGCACAGCATTTTCAGATGCAGCACCCTGCACTAAACACAATTTCCATTAACAGCACCACAGGGAGCATACTCCAGACCTGGTGCTGGGACTCTCTCCAGGCCCACACAAAATGCCACACTAACCACTTTGGAGCTCAGTGTCTCTGTTCCCAGTAGCAAACACACACACTTGGATACTTGAGTTTCACACACACACATACACACCTGGGAAAAGCTGGCACAGATTTATTATCTGTCCCCCTTTCTACCCAGACTCTAAGATAATCACACTGCCACCAGCTACCCTAAGGCTCTTACAAAGGGTGCCCAAATTATACTTTGTAAAATTAATACTAATACAAATGACAGAGTGTGACTAAAGCAGCAAGATTTTCAGGAGCAGCTACAGTGTCACTAAAACAAGAATAACTACTCTCAAGATGTTAAAAGTATTCTCTAAAGGTCTAGCCACAATGAAAGGTATTAAAATATTTAATGATAAATAAAAGAAATAACAGGAGAATACTGGATACAATAAATAAACAGAGTTTCAACCACAGAGACATAAAAATAATACCGTTGGATACTCACAGATGCAGAAAACAATACTAAACTATTTTAACTAAATGTCCTGGACTAACTAAAGAATTACTGTTCTCTGACCACTTACTAAAGCAAAGCAAGCTTGTGTGCCGAGTGTCTTACCACAGCAAAAGCCAAATGATGTCTCTCTCTCTATGGGTGTGCGAGATATATATCATGTCAGAAATCTTTCCTATGAGGTTCCAACATGCTGCTGGGAGAGTTCAAAAGAAACCAGATGCTGGTTAGAGGATGACATCACCTCTGGTCACCTGACTCTGGTACAATACACACAGAGCTTTGCTAAGATCTGTAGCAGCACCTGAGCTACAACACAATTTCAAACATTCCACCCTTCTAGGGTTCTCTGATAAACATACACATTTGATCAGTTACAACAATGCAACCCAATATACATGCATACATTCTTTCTGTCCAGCAGGACCTCCTGTTCTTCTCAAATGGCAGTACAAGAGATGGGGGCTGATAAAATGTGAAGGGGTCATCCTGAACAGGATGGAAAGAAAGGGAAGTAGGGGCACAAACAGCAGACTGTATGGACTAACTATTCACTATATCACCAAAAAATCTTTTCACAGAGGGTTATAGACTTATAAAATTGCTCATCAGAATAAGTGCTAAAAAGGGATGCCAAGAGAAGCATTTAACATGTCATAGGACAGGTAGAAGAAAGATAAGTGGGAAAGTGGAAATGGAGTTGAGGTAGAATGGAAAATGTACCAAAATGGTTTAGATTTCTTCTCTAGTTGTAATGTCAAGTAAGTGTAATTTAATAGATTATATTCTTAATGGTCACGCATGGCCTACTATTTTAGAATGCATTTCTATAGCTGCACAAGTATTTAAAAGAAGATGCAGACCTTACCAGATGCAGTACTTAAAAAGGGGTGGAAAAGTATCTCTTCTTGGAAAGGGAATACTATCTTCAGTTATGGGGGGATTGCTGTATGGTCAGTCTCTGTCTCTGTGAATGTGAATATTATCCTGTGGGCATGGGAGAAAAGGTTTGTGTTTGGGTAAAAATACCAAGTACCATGCTATGGAACTGCCCATGCTATAGAATAGACTTCCCATACATGTCAAGCAGAGCACCTCACTGGCTGTCTTCAAAAGATATCTTGATAAGTGGATGGGAAATAGAAAATTCACAGCACGGATCACTCCAGTGGCTTTACTCAACAAACACTCTGGGAACCAAGGTCAGATGGCATGATGCCAGGGTAATCCTATGGGCTAGGCTTGTAAAGGCCCCAGGGTCATTACCCTAGCCCACACCTGTGAACCTATGAAGTACACTTGCATTTGTATAATATGTTTTTGGATGATGTTTTTATCTTGAGGAAGGGTGGTATAGAAGTTTTAGAAGAATTTACACAATATATAATTTATTTTATTTTTTATTTTACATTTGTTAACTGGGGGTGTCTGACTGAGCCGAAAAGGCCCTTTTTCAGCAGAAACCTCTGGAGAAAAGCTCCACAAAGAAAAATTACAAATACATTTAGTTATTTAGACATGATCAGTACACACACAAATTGCTAAAGACATGTTTTTACAGAGGTATGCGGCACAACAACAGTTACAGTGGAGGGAACAAACAAAAAAATATTAATTTAAAAATAAAGGTAATTAATAGATTTGTGGTGTACAGATGAAATTTGGAACATAGGTAGAATACATACATAGTACACAGGTACAGTACATACATTGTAGATTAGCCAGTGTTTGTGAGTAAGATTGAAAACTATTATCAAGTACTCTAGATTTAGTATGTATACCTTACCCGCTTTCACTAGCCTGGGGAGCAGTCATGGCACTGCCAACTTTGCTTGAGATGTTGCCTGATGAGGTATTTAAAGGAGGCTTTGGATGATGTGTTTTGAATGCTAGTGGGGACAGAGTTCCATTTTGTAGCCACTGAACTACTATATAGCGCATCTCCAAAGCTATTGTAGCTGTTTGTGACTTCTAGTAGTAGTTTGCTTGATGATCTAAGAGGCCTTTTGGCTGAGTGATGTTGTACTAGGTTTTTGAGGGCAGGACACTTATTGGGGAGGTAACAGATAGAATGACAGAGGCAGAGCTGATTGTAGGTTAGGAGGTTGAACAGTTCAAGCCAGTGGAGCTGTCTCAAAGCAGTACAGTGAGGAGTTCTGTATGTGCAATTTGCAGCAAAGCGGGCAATTCTGTTAATAGCAGGCTTCCATTTTGCTTAGTTCAGTTTTGTTGAGATTAGTCAGAATGGGAGATGCATAGAGTAGGGTGGATTGAAGTTGGGAGCGAGCAATGGCTGATCTTGTGCTGTTGGTAAGAAATCGTTTGATACGGTAGAGTGATCCCAGTTTGGCATGTACTTTAATAGTTAAGTTGAGATGACTATCAAATGTTAGGTGGGAGTCTATGGTTATTCCCAATAACTTAGCCTGTGCCACTGGAGCGATTGGTAGCATTTGTGGAGTAGATACTGAATTGACTTATCAGTGTTTTTGTTAGAACTGGTTATAATCATAAGCTGAGTTTTCTTTGGATTGAGGATAAGTTGGGCTTTGGTAAGGTAGTTTTCAATGTCAGAGAATGCTAGTTGAGTTGTTTGCAGGAGGGTGGAAATGTTTTATGCAGCAGAGATTAAGGTAGTGTCATCTGCATACTGAATGATAGATGCATGCTGTGTGGAGGTATGGAGGTCATTTGTGAAGACTGTGAATAGTAGTGGTCCTAAGATAGAACCCTGTGGGACTCCTATAGTTATGGGCAGCTGAGGAGAGAGAGAATTTTCCCATTTCACAGTTTGGTACTTGTCAGTTAAGTAACTTTGGAAGCAGGTAAGAGTGGAATATGATAGGTGATATTGGTTTAGTTTGTTTAGCAGGATTTGGTGTGAGACTGTGTCAAATGCTTTGGACATATCCAAAAAAAAAATAGAGTTGACACCTGTAGGTCTTCATTTTTGAGATGATTTACTGTGTCTGTGAAGCAGAGGAGGGCTGTAGTGGTACTATGGGCAGGTCTGAAAGCATGCTGGGTAGGTGACAGGATGTTGCTGTCTAGGAGATAGTTTAGCATCTGGGTATGGATGCATTTTTCTAGGATTTTGGCCAGGGGGGAGAGTAAAGCAATGGGTCTGTAGTTATTAAGTTCAGTGGAGGTCCCGCCTTTATGTATGGATGTAACACAGGATATTTTCCAGAGTTGGGCACACAGTTTTCAACAATTGATCTGTTTGAGAGTGGAGACTGGGATAGCAATAGCATCTGCTGTGAGTTTCAAGAAATAGCTGGGGAGTAGGTCGGCTGCTGTTGATGAGGTTTTTAGTTTGGAGAGCATGCTTTTGATTGAAGTGGTGGAAATTGTTTTGAGGGTAAAGCTTGTATTAGTGTTATTTGTGTTGGGTGGGATAGTGAGGAAGGAACTGTCCTGTGATACTAAGGATAGAATTGAGTTCACAAAGTGGGAGTTGAATTGTGTTTCGATGAGAACTTTAGTGTCAGAGGTGGTTGGTTTGGGGGTAGTGTTTTGGGTGGATTTTAGTAGCTGGTTTACATTTTTCCAAAATTTTTGGGGGTTGTGTTGGTATTTAGTTTGTAATGTTGTGTAGTAGGATTTTTTGTCCAGCCTAATGCATTTTTTTGCACGTTGCGCAGTTCTTGGTACTTAGTTAGGCTTTGTGTTTTTTTGATAGTAAAGCCAGGCGGTGTCTCTGGACTTGAGGATTTGTTTGGTTTCTTTACTGAGCCAGGGGTTTGTAGAGGTTCTAACCTTGATTTTGCACAATGGAGCGACAGTGTCTAGGTGTTGTAGAAATGTTTTGTTGAAATATGCTACAGCCTGGTCAAGTGGGAGGGTTTTTATGGGGGTCCAGTCACAGTGATAGAGTAAAGTGTTGAGGACCTCAGGAGAGATTTTTTTTGTGTTTCTAGTGGATATATAGTTATTGGTTTTGCATATGCTTGTTCTACTACGTATAAAGTATATTATGTTGTGGTCACTTAAGGTGTCTAGGAGACTGCCTGTGTGAGGGTACAGTGTGGGGTTGTTAGTTAGGACCCAGTCAAGGTGGATTCCCTTTAAGATTTTTTATCACATCTAGTTGGAATTTGGACTAGCTGCTGGTAGCCATGGAGATTTATTAGATTACTTGGTGGTTCTGATATACAGGTGAACCAATCTAGGTTGAAGTCCCCCAGAATAAGGGTTTCTTGTGAGTATGTGGAAGAACATCAGGATAAGAAGTCTTCAAGGCTAGCAGGCGTATTACCAGGTGGAATATAGATCACAATTTTGGTTATGACCTTTTTAGGGTGAAGTTGAAGTTGTGAGATAAGTATGTCCCAATTACTGGGGGAGGGGTATGAGTTTGGTAATTGATGGACAGTTAAGTTGGACTTGTACAGTAAGGCAGTTCCATCCCCTTTATGAAGTGCTTTGTCTTGTCTAATGATATTGTAACAGGTAGGGAGAACTTCTGAGTTAGCTACGTTTTTATTTAGCCAGGTTTCTGTTAAAGCAACTATGTCTGGGGAGTAGTGTGCTGTTGTGGCCTAGAGTTCAGGAATTTTATTTCTTTTCTAATACTTCTAATATTAATATTTGGCATTAAAAGATGGTTGGTTTTGCTGCTGTTGTTGATTTGCCCAGGGATGAAGATAGTGGGGGTGTTATGTTCTGACATTTGTTTTGGAGCAGTTTGTGTTGGACAGGATGGATTTGGGCCTGGGTTTTGGTGGATATCCCCACTTATGGTGAGCCTGGTGTTAAAATGGTGATACAGATGTTGGAGTTTGGTGAGGAGTGTGAGAAAGTATTGTGTTTTTTTTGGAGTAGGAATGAGAGCATGTGTGTTAAGTTCTGAATTGGTCCGTTATATAGTTCTTGAACAATTGTGGGCAGATATTATAATGTGTGGTGTCTGTATATGAGAGTGCATAATGTAGTGTTGTGCTACTAAGTTTAGGGATATTGCTAGAGTAATAACGTGTGGTGTTGCAAAGAATTATGAGAGGACAGACTAAACTTAGTTGTGGGATAGTCATAGTTATAAAGTTTAAGATGGTTCTAGGTGGGGGGATCTGAATAGGAATTATAGAGTTGCACTATATGTGGATGGGTAAGTTGTGTGGGTGATGTAAAAAAAGTTGGTGTGGTATAATATATGACTTGAGGAGTTGTGATTGGTGGAGGTGATGTAAGGGTGAGCTGTGGGTGTGGCTGTGATTACTATAAATGTAGAGGTAGTGGGGGTGGGAGGGAATAGGGGGCAGGGGAGTGAAGGGAGCCCAAACGTTAGCGAGGGCGAACTGAGTGGGGCAGAACCCACCAAGACAAGAGAAAAAGGTATTACTTTACAAATCTGAACACACTAAATTCCTGATTTCTAATGTCTAATGGCTTACCAGCAAGCAGAATGCAATTGCTGAAGAGCACTTGTGTCCTGGTGGGAGACTAGAAATTTAAAGATGGCTCCATGCTCAGCAGGATTCTAATATAGTACTGGGGGAGGGAGATAGCACAAGGGGTGTAAACCAGGTGGAATGCAAAGAAACCAGAGAGGCAATCAGTGGTAATCAATGAAGGCCTCAGAGGGGGTAAGTAATAATTCAAACTACCTGTAAAGTGAAGGAGAGAAGAGACAGCAAAGTTTATTAAGGTTGGGAGTGTGGTTACTAATCAGCAAGTCAATGTGAAGACAGTTTGTGCACAGATTAGAGTAGGGAGATACATTAGCAATGAAGGGGAATGTATAGAGATGCAAATAAACAGGTGGGCCTCCAAGTGATACAAACTAAGGCAGAAAGCACTGAGAGGGCTGCTTGATGGTTAATTTAGTCACAGGGATCTGAATTAAATGTATACTGTCTATTGGAAAGTTAGAATTACTGTACTAGCTGGGGGTGACACAAGGCTATAACATTCAGTTTTATTAGCACGCTGAGAACTACTAAGAAATAATGCTAATGTAATAGCGTCACTCTCATAAAACATACAAGTAGAATGCCTGGGTGGACTGACCCTGCTCTTGAGGCTCAAAATGTATATCCTTGTTTAGTTTACAGTACGGATTCCTTCTTATACTGTATGGGTGGAATGGTAGCCGCAGACTGCAGATTTGCTTGAGTGTGCTCAGCAAGCAGAATGTAATTGCTGAAGAGCACTTGTGTCCTGATGGGAGACTATAAATTTAAAGATTCAAGCAACACAACCAGCTTGCTGAAATTCATATAGACATACTGTGCTGATTATTTTTATTTTTTAGACTTGTCCATCTTAAAGGATCTTAGTGTTGTACAATCCATGATTTATAGAAAGCGCGACTTTTTCAAATGCCTATCTCCATTTTAGAAACTGTTATCCCAACGACAAAAGAAAGTCTGGTAAATGGCCAGATGGATAGATTATCCAGACTAATAAAAGATGAAACTGTATTTATGGTAGAGCTGGCCAATCAAAAGACACACTTTAAGAAAAGGATTTTCCTCCAGAACTAGTACAATTGATGGTTATGGAAATTGGTAAAGACAAAGTTCCAGACCATACTTGGTGTGGGTGGGGCAGTTATTTCAGATAAGAAAGTAAAAGCACTGAGTAAAACTAGAGAAATGTTTTTGCCCTTTACTTGTGATGCTAACAATATTAAGTATATTAGAAAGATATTTAAAACTAGCCTTCACACAGAAGTTTAAAGAAAAGTTGTGTACTGATCCATATTTCTGCGTTTTGTAAAAACAAAAATATTAAGATAATTTAGAAATTAGTAAAATGAATGAAAATGGTGCCACCAGGGAAAATGACATGGAAAAATAAAATATTACAGGTACATTTACACCCACCTAATGTGACAGTTGCGGCACAATTATTGAATGTTCGGGTTATTGCAACTCTAATACAAATAGAGTTCTTTATTTAGCATTGCACTCTTTATGTAACACATTCTACACAGGAAAAATAGAGGGGACATTACCTCTACTATTCTTAAGGACATATGGCATCAAATGTAAAAATATAAAAAAAAAATGCCCTTCACACGCATTCTAAAGAATGAAAATTTTAAAAATTATTTTCATTTTTTTTTTTTATTTTTGAGAGAGTATTAGTAAATGTCAGGGGTGGTTCATGGGAGAATAGACCTCAAGTCAGAGAGTTAGTGTGGCGGTGTGTGCTGAATAAGATGTAGCACCATGATTTAAATAGTTACATTTCGATATTCAGTGTTTTAAAGTTGAGGTCAGCTAAACTGTTAAGTGACCTTAACATATCTAAGTTGAAATGTTTAAATATGCAACATTATTTTAATAAACAGATTGTTATGGCTTATCTTGCTAGAGCTCCATTTGTGCCTGACGGAGAGTGCTTCTTAAACAATCTGAATTACAGAGCTACATAAGTAGATTTTTCGCACTCTATCTAACCGTTCAGAGTTTATCAGCACTGCACTGATTGTATTTATTTGCTTATCAGTACAGCATTTGTTTTTTTACTTAATTGTGTAACAGTTCTGCACTAGTTTACTGCACAGTTTTTATTTATTTGTTTGACTGAATTATTTACTTTTCTGTGTCTCCATTTATATATTTGCTGATATCTGGTTGAATTTTTCTTTTAATCTCTGGTTAAATTTTTCTTTCTCCCACTTTCCCACCCAACTGCTGTCGTGTTCTTAGTTTGTGGCTTTTGCTTGCCCCTACTGTAAATTTGACAAGGGACACTCCTCCCAGTCCCATCTCATTGGCTCATTCTACCCAATACAGTGATCATTTGGAAAGGTCAAACCCTTTACTTCCTTTCCCTTGAATTTTCTTCTGTTCTTCCTCTTTCCCTTTCTACTTTACTAACAAGGAAGAAAAAAAAAAAAAGACACTTTATTCAGCTAAGTTTACTCTTTGTGTTACCTTCTGTTGTGCCATTACTTCATCTTGCTTTTTCTGCTATTTGCTGTGGCTTGTTCCCTAAACTGTTTAATTGCATCTTTTCTGTTGCATTTGTTACTATTTAAACAGGCTATAAACAAACAGTAAGTGTTATTCTAAGCCTCTTAGTTTTAGGTTTAAGCACTTGGGCTTCACGCTTACCCCTTAGCTCCCCCTATCCTTCTCTCAGATTCTGAAAAATAAGGATGGACAATTTCCTACAGTTTCTCCTGCCAGTCTGGTTGATATGGGCAACCTGAGACAATGTAGCAATTGCCTTATGTGCACAGACAGCCACCTACCACTACCACTACCTAGGAACACAATTTGTGTTAGATGCAATTACATTAGGAACCTAGAGTCCATCCCCTCTCCCTCACAAGCCAGTATATCTGGCACTGAGAAAGTTGTCAGCATAATTACAGCACCTCAAACACTACCCACACCTAAACACACAACCACATATGTGGAGGTCCTCAACAAAAACATACCCAAACAAAGGAGACTTCCAAGGCAAAGACTTCTGAGACAAAAACACGCGCTATCTCCACAGCCCCCCCACACCACATATCACACAGTTCACACACCTATGTCTCACAACCACTAAGGCTTAACCATAAACCCAACATATTAATCATAGGAGACACCATTGTGAGACACACAGATGCACCTCACACCAGGCTGGATAAGGAGAGAGTCACGGTTATTTGTCTGTCAGGGGCCAGAATCCACCATATCACACATGTACTCAAGTCTCTCAACAGCAGGTACTGTTATGACTCTGTCATAGTCCATGTTGGTGTGAATGACTTGAGATGTACCTCCCTGGACTATATGAAGAGAGACATGATTGAACTCACTAAATATGTGTCCCAGGCAGGTATGTCCCTAGCCTTAAGCAGCATTCTACCGTCACCCAGAATGATGCCTCAATAAAAACAGAAAATGATTGACGTTAACAATTGGCTTATTTTCTGGTGTCATTCCAGGGGGATCCAGCACCTGACAGCCTGGGAAGATGTGATCAACAGACCACAATGCTTTGCCAGAAATGGCATGCATCTCTCTCACTTGGGCTTCAGGCTTCTGGCATAGGCACTTGCCTCCCCCATTTTGTCTTTTTTAGAAAATGTGATGAGGTTAAAACTACCAACATAAACATTTCTACAAAACCCAAATTAAAGGTCATGCTGCTAAATGCTAGGAGTCTAAACATGAAACTGCACTCATTGCAAGCATTCTTAACCCTGGAAAATGCTGACATCTGCGCAGTCACAGAAACCTGGTCCAAAGTGGCAGAGCACATCCCAGCCATACCTGGTTACTCATCTTATCATACAGTCAAACCCCAGACTGTGGGTAGTAAATCCAAAGGAGGTGGAGTTTCAATATATATTAAAGACATGCACACCTCCAGGCTGGTAAAACAGTACGATGCACAGGAGACACTCCAGGTGCAGTTAACCATTGACAAGACACCTATACAAATCATAGCTAGCTACCGGCCCCAAAATCTGACTCAAGATGCCCAAACTGCCTATCTAGACCTCTTTGAAGCCATCAAGATTCAACCCTTTACCGTCATCCTGGGTGACTACCCAAAAATAGACTGGAAGAACTACTCATACCAGAACACAAATTCCCAGAGATTCCTCAATTTTGTCAATGCAAATCCTTTGGAACAGTTAGTTGATACCCCCACAAGAGGTGATATCTTGGACATGGTATTAACCAACATGCGTAACTACTGCAGCATCCATGCAGTATCATCCTACCTTGTAAGATCAGACCATAAAGCAGACATGTTCGAAGTCACCATCTCCCCTGACCCTCCTCTAGCTACAGTCAAACAAAGAAACTTCTACAAAGCTGATTACAGCCTTCTGAGAGATGGTATAAACAGCTTCACAGCCCCCTCTTTATCTCTAGAAGCTGGCACCAGTATCCAAAACTATACCAAATTACTATACAAAGATGTATATAGATGCATGGAATCACGAATACCTAACAGGACAAAATCATCCTCCGCAAGGAAGAGTACACCTGTCTGGTGGACATCTGAAATACATAAACTCTATAACAAAAGAAAAAAAAAATACTGTTCAGGACCAAGAATGAGTAGGTTCCCAATTGGAAGCAATCTCTCTTTAGCCTAAACAAGCAAATAAGAACACTAGTGAAATCCGTCAAAGCAAATGGAGTCCAAATTGGCCACATCTACTAGACACTATCATAAGGCCTTCTTCACATTTGCCCATAATCTCAAAAGGTGGCACCCAGATCTGTTCAGAACTGGTGGTCAAGGACACCACATAAACAAGTGCCGCAGATAATAGCAAACTTGCTGGCTGAAAGATTCATTGAAAAGTTCACCCCTCTGCCACCCCCCCCCCATCAGTAAATCAGGACATTCCCAGTACCTGCCCACTTCCCCTTATATCTAGGGATAAAGTCATCACTGGTCTCTCAAAGGCAAAACATACAGTCTACATGGGACCCGATAACATCCCAGGCTGCATCCTACATGAACTTAGGCAGGAACTTGCAGCACCATTAGGCACCCTATTCAACCAAAGCCTGAGTACTGGCTTTGTCCCAGCTGAGTGGAGGACAGCCATCGTCATCCCTTTACACAAAGGTGGAGCGTCCACCGATCTGGCAAATTATAGACCCATCAGCCTAACTAGCCTGATCTGCAAGGCCATGGAATGGATCATCAAGGACCTCATTAACAAGGACATTGGCAACCTCCAAACACTCAGTCCCACAGAGTTTAGCTTCATCAAGGGGAGGTCATGCCTGTTAAATATGGTCGACTTTTTTGAGACGGCCAGCAAAGCCATAGACAAGGGGAAGACAGTGCACACCACCTACCTTGACCTGGCCAAAGCCTTCAACACTATTCCCCACTCAGGCATAATAGATAAACTCTCTCAACTAGGCATCAATCCAGATGTTACCAGATGGGTAGCTAACTGGCTCACTGATAACACCCACCTGGTCAAAATAGGGGAAGCCACCTCAAGCAGTAGACCTGTAATTAGTGGCATACCCCAGGGTTCAGTCTTGGGGCCACTTATTTGGGATATACTTTTCTGAGGTGCAAGCCAAAACCATTGGGCTATGGCTGGTCAAGTTTGCAGATGACTACAAGCTGGGTGCTGTCAACAGTTCCACTAGTGATGTGGACATCCTTCAAGGGGGTCTCACCCAAACAAATGACTGTTGCCAGAAACACGGCCTCAAGCTGAATACAAAAAAATGCAACATCCCCTTTGGGGACAGTGATGTCCCCACAAATTATCACATTAGTAACAACGTCCTAAGCATGCAAGTCAGTTGTGAAGGGTTTGGGCACCCAGATTTATAGCAATCTGACTTCTGACCACCATATTGATTCCATTGTACAGAAAGCTTTCTACATGGCCCACCTCATAAGTAAGGGTATCTCAATCAAGGACAAAGAAGTCATAGCATCCCTGTATTCTTTCCTTATAAGGCCCATTATTAAGTTCAGTGCCCCACTTGGCATGTACCTCGCAAAGCACATGCAGCAGAAGGAGAGACCAAAGAAACTCCTCACCAGTAGGATCCAGGGCCTTAAAAATATTCCATACACAGATAGGCTAAAAGCCCTATCACTCTACTCTGTTTCATACAGACTCCTCAGAGGTGACCTCTGTCTGGCATACAAGGTGATCTTGGACCCCGCCTTGATGGGACTGCTGCAAATCCGCAAGTCAAGTTCCACTCTAGTAACCCACACATGCGGTTTCAACCTGGTCTGTGACATCAATAGGACTTGTTGGCAGGACAGATTTGTGTCCCAGAGGCTCCCCCATCTGTGCAATAGACTCCCTCTCCACGTCAAGCAGAATACCTCTTTACCCCTTTTTAAGTACAACCTGGATAACTGGATGGGAAATAGAAAATATATCCACGGGATTCCACCCATGTCCCTGCTGGACAGGGGCATTGGGTGCAGATTTGTCTATACACGGGCTAAATCTTGGCTAGGCTTATAAGGGCCTCAGGGCCAATTGCCTAGTAACTTCCTATGATCCTATGTACGTTTGCTTGAAACTTGTAATACTTTTATGCATAAACATTATTTACATTTTCTGTGACCAAGTGATGAATTGGTAAATGATGCTCTGTAAAAATCACATGATTTTTTAAGGCTACATATAATAGTTTTATTTGCTGCTATAACAGATTGTGATGATGTTCTGAATTACTGAGTGCACAAAAGTACTAAATAGTGTATCAAATGTTGTGCCAATTACCAACATAGCACTTTTTATTTGGTTTGGAACGGTAAAATGTAGTGACTGGAGAGGAGTATATGCATTTCATTACTGCAGAAAAATAAGCCATTTTTTGACCTTAGCCATTCAAACATTTCATTATATAAAACTTAGGGATTTCAGTGTAATAGTGTGCACTATGGGCGGGGAAGGATGCAAGGTTATAAAAACTGTAAATGAGAGAAAGATGTTGCTGTTATTAGAAATGAATAATGGAAAAGTTATAAGGGGATGCTACCTGACCTGGAATAAATAGACAGTGCAGATGAAGATAAGAAAGAAGGTGGAAAAATAATTATGCAGGAAGGTATAGAGGAAGAGAACAATAAGAAAGCAAATTACACTGATGGAAAGAGAATGCAGGAGGAGTTATAAACCAAGGTGACTAGGAAGTGCAGTAAAAGGAGTCCAAGATAAGCCTATTAGGGTGTACAGGTTTTCTGCTTAAATTCACAGAGATAATGAAGCAAATTCAAATCAAAATAAAAAAAAAAATATGTATGAATAATAAATTAGGAACTTTAAAATAAGATGAAATTATATAAAAAAAGAATGTTAAAGTTATAGGAAAGTTTGAATATTAAAACTATAGCCATTGATGTTATCAGTTAAATGTTAAGATATTTATCATATTTATGGTGTTACTAGAAAGAAACAATTAAATGCAGGCTTAATCAATATCAATATGTATTTGGCTAAACTTGCTGGTCATTCTCTGACCAACAGCAGACAGGAGGAGCAAACATTTAATGACCAAAAATTGCATGTGCTAGAATTCCTAAAGCTTGGAAATGTAGAATGTTATTGATAGCTGCTGTAGTTTTTCAAAAGAGGATTATTAGAATTGATAATGTCTACTTTCCTCAAAATGTGACATCAACAACCAATAAATGTTTGGCTATATACAGAAATTTTCCCATTCAAACAAAAATATCACCAGCATTCATTTAAAGCTCAGTAGTCAGAATCTGACATTATGGCTAAATAATTCATAGGTACATAGGTAGGTACTAGGCTACTGGCCCAGTGAAACCACTGTTTGTAACTGTCGCAGCCATTCATTTCAAACTTTGATAAGTCGGAGGGTTGTTGTGCAATGGAATATTTTCCTTGTGATATACTATACTACTGCATGAGGTTTTGACTCTAAAGCTGCACTGGTTTCATAAGACCATAAATATATGCACATAGCCCACTCCCTCCTTATTACACCAACATTTCCCATCAACTGACTCATTCTGTTAAGTTGCATAGGTATGATTTGTCAAAAATGAAGTTTTTTAAACTGTGCAAAGTATAGTGAATGGATATTAGACCAGTGCGAGGACATAGTTTTTTCATTCCACATTGCCTCTGCAATCTGAAACTTAATCAAATCATCCAAAACCATCTGTATTCTATGGACATGTTACGTTCCACCAAACTGTAAAACCTTTGTTCTGATAACATCGACCTCATTGCCTCATCATAGAATTCAGTGGGTAAGTCCAGTAAACGAAAGGGCAATTTAACTTATGCACAGAGGAGAGCCCTTCAACAACTGAGGAGTGATCCCTCCCTGGTCATTAGACCTGCTGACAAGGGGGGTGCCTTGGTAGTTATGGATTCTGAATTCTATGATGAGGCAATGAGGTCTATGTTATCAGACCAAAGGTTTTACAGTTTGGTGGAACGTAAGATGGTGGATATACATGTCCATAGAATACAGATGGTTTTGGATGATTTGATTAAGACTAATGTTATTACAAATGAGTTGTATGAATATTTGCTCGTTAGTGATCCCCTCCTGCCAGCGATACAGGGTCTTCCCAAGATCCACAAGGACAGTGTGTGTCCACCCATGAGGCCCATTGTTGTGGGTAGGGGGTGGATCACGGAACTATTTTCTTTGTATGTGGAGAGGTTCCTGCGCCTAGTGATTGACGCAAATGTTTATATTCTAAGGGACACGAAACAGTTCCTGTTGGATTTGTATGAGTTTGTGAGATCTGGCCCCATTGATCTTCTATATTATTTAGTCATGATGGAAGTTCAGTCCCTATTCACTGTGATACCAAACAGAGATGGGGTGCAGTTGGTGTCTGATTACTTGAAGGACAAATCTGGATTAGACAGTGATGCAGTGGATTTGTTAGCTTTGTTTTTGGAAGCTGTGTTAGAGAACATTTTTTGTTTTAGCTCTCAGTGCTATTTACAGATGAATGGTGTGGCTATGGGCACTTCTTGTGCCACTAGCTACGCCAACCTCTTTATGGCTGCATGGGATACCAACTTCTTGTTTGGAATAGGTGATTTTTCGAGGAACATGATGTTTCATAGGCGTTTTGTAGATGGTGTTTTTCCTTTGGAAGGGCACGAAAGATGAGTTATCTTTCTTCCTGGAGAGAGTTAATGGTCTAACGCAATATCTGAAATTTACCCATGAGGTTTCTGAGAATTGGATTTCCTTTTTGGATGTTTACATTCAGAGATTGGAAAGTGGCCTATTGAACACAGGAGTGTATAGAAAGGAGTGTCAACATAATTCTTATCTCCATAGATGCAGTATGCATCCAGGTTACATCCTTGGTAGTAATCCCAGTCAGGATGGTTTTGAGGCAGATGTTAGGGATTTATGTGAGAGGTTTAAGAGCAGGGAGTATCAGACATCTGATATGGGTACGAGATTGGCAGACCTCATTAATTTGAGGGAACAAACTGCTGCACCCTTTTTCTCTGAGACTGGAGTGGACCATGATGGCCCCTCCCAGGGTGTTCTGGCAGGGAGTAGAAATCATGGTTTCAGAGTGCCCTTATATTATACTAAGGATGTAGGTAGGCTGAAGGATGTGATTAGATCACACTGGGGTGTGTTAACACTGGACTCGAATGTGAGGGAAATTGTGGGTGCTGCCCCAGGTTTTGTCTATAAGAATAGATCGAATTTAAAGAAATTGCTGTGTTATCTTGTTATGAATGGTGGAGGTGATAGGGTTGCTGGTACTGTACCCTGTAGTAGTTGCAACTATTGTTCCATAGACATTGATGTCCATTTCTATCACCCTGTCTATGGCACTAACCATGAAGTTAGAGTTCATGCAAACTGTGAATCTACACATGTTGTTTATTTGGCCTCCTGTGGAGCCTGTGCTGTGTTTTATGCAGGCAAGATGGACAGGAGGCTGAAGGACAGGATAAGGGAACATCTCTACCATATCAGGATTCATTCCATTGTCAATGCTCTGTCCAAACATGTCTTGTCTAATGATTCCACACATCTTTTTTCATTTTAAAGTATTAGATCTTACACACACTAGTTTCAGGGGGGGGGTGTGAGGGGTAGAACTGAGAGTAATGAATCTAAACGGATTGGTAGACTTAGAGCAGATGTTTTTCCTGGACTGAATGAGAAAGTACCATTAAGACCTTTCCTGAAGTCCAGGTGATTGAAGTGATATGTATGACTGTGCTTTTTACATATATTATGAGAGCATTTTTATGAGAGCATTTATTGTTAGTGTTGTGCAATTAGTATGAATTTATGCAGTTTTTTGTTTTTTATGCATTTCTATTCATGTTTTATGAGTGTTATAGGCATTTTTATTTTACTATGGTTAATGTATTTTAGAGTAAGCACTTTATTTATGTTGTGTACTATGATAGTTGCACTGTGCCTTTAATGGTTTATCTGTTTTTGCGCCTTTTTTGCCATATAAGGGTGTACAAGACAGGGGGTTCTTTTAATCTGAAGAAGCCTATCCAGGTGAAAGCGCTTACCACATCTCCTGTTTGTATCACAATAAATCCGAATTTTAAAGTTCATGAAGCAGCGGTTCTTTCAGCTTTATTTCCTGCATTTTGGTTAGTGCCGTGTTTACTGCCTGCATCGCTACTGTGCCTTTTATGTTAGTTTATGTGCTTGGACTGAGTTTGGCACAGGTAGCGTTAGTCCTGTGGGGAGTGATATTTCTTGGACTTATATGTATGAATAATAAATTAGGAACTTTAAAATAACCAAGATGAAATTATATAAAAAAAGAATGTTAAAGTTATAGGAAATTTTGAATATTAAAACTATAGCCATTGATGTTATCAGTTAAATGTTAAGATATTTATTATATTTATGGTGTTACTAGAAAGAAACAATTAAATGCAGGCTTAATCAATATCACTAGGAAAGAAAGATGAAAGGACATAAATGTATTTGGCAAAACTTGCTGGTCATTCTCTGATAAAGAGCAGACAGGAGGAGCAAATATTTAATGACCAAAAATTGCATGTGCTAGAATTCCTAAAGCTTGGAAAGGTAGAATGTTATTGATAGCTGCTGTAGTTTTTCAAAAGAGGATTATTAGAATTGATAATGTCTACTTTCCTCAACATGTGAGTCAGAAAAGGTAGTAGCTTTTCAATAGTAAGACCTGATCATTTCCAGCTTACCTATTATATGCGGAGAGGGGTACAATTCAGAGCCTTTAAGGAAATGAAAGGTAAGACTACAAAAAATAACGTCTGAAAGATGTGGGTTTTGAAATGAGCACAGGCAGCAGAACAAAGCTACACTTTTATTTATAGATAAGGAAAGTAACATGTTAATTTAACTCTAGTGAACACATTAAGTATGTAGGGCGGCCACGGTGGTGCAGTGGTTAGCATTGTTGCCTCACAGCAAGAGGTTCTCCGGTAAAATTCTTGGCTGGGGTGCCTTCTGTGTGGAGTCTGCATGTCCTCCCTGTGGTCGTGTGGGTTTCCTCCAGGTGCTCCAGTTTCCTCCCACATCCCAAAGACATGCAGTAGGTGGATTGAACACTAAATTGGCCCTAGGTGTGAGTGCGTGTATGTGTGCCTTCTGTATAACTGGCAACTCGACACTGTAAAACTTCACTGCCAATCATGAGCGGACAGGTGATCTGCTGTGGCGATCCCTAACCGGGAAAAGCCAAAAGAAGAGGAAGAAGAAGAACACATTAAGTATGTAGTGTGGCATGGGGAAGAAAGTAGAGTGGATGATAACAGACTAATTACCAGACAGTTAGCTAGACAAAGAAATAATTTAAATGCATAAACGTAATAGCATTCCATGAAAATTATGGGAAACAAAAAGAATGGTGTGAAGGTGCCCTTGTTGCAGATTTTTTTTTAATGAAAAATAACTTTATTATAACAACAACCAATAAATGTTTGGCTATATACAGAAATTTTCCCATTCAAACAAAAATATCACCAGCATTCATTTAAAGCTCAGTAGTCAGAATCTGACATTATGGCTAAATAATTCATAGGTTCATAGGTAGGTACTAGGCTACGGCCCAGTGAAACCACTGTTTGTAACTGTCGCAGCCATTCATTTCAAACTTTGACAAGTCTGAGGGTTGGTGTGCAATGGAATATTTTTCTTGTGATATACTATACTACTGCATGAGGTTTTGACTCTAAAGCTGCACTTGTTTCATAAGACCATAAATATATGCACATAGCCTATTCCCTCATTACACCAACATTTCCCATCACCTGACTCATTCTGTTAAGTTGCATAGGTATGATTTGTCAAAAATGAAGTTTTTTAAAATGTGCAAAGTATAGTGAATGGATATTAATTAGACCAGTGTGAGGACATTATAGTTTTTTCATTCCACATTGCCTCTGCAATCTGAAACTTTAAAAGATTTGACCATTGGGATTTAGCTTTCCCAAATATTGTGCTACTGTAATCATATAAATCCTGATAGTAGCTAAACAAGCATGGGGCTGTGCTGAGTAGGTAATTTTCTTTTTATAGCCGGGTAGTGTTTCCCTTCTTGCTTATAGGTTTTTACCCAGATTGCATATTTAAAGGTATTGCCAACACAGCATATTAGAGTTTTGACTTTAGAATCTGATGTCAGCTAAGGTTCATTATTTTGTGCTGTACAATCACATCAGCATATAATATCTCCATAGAGGTCTATGTCAGAAGACAAAGTTCAAAAGACTGAAAATCAAAATATCTAAAATTCAAAATATCGAAAACATTTTTAATGCAGGGGGTAATGCCCACTGCAACCCACACCCCCTGCTAATTATATTTACCATTTCTGAGATCGCATAACAGTGCAGAAGGGGAAAATTCCATTTTTGATATTTTGAGTTTCGGATATTTTGTTTTTCAGTCTTTTCCATAGGTCTAATCCTACCATGTTATTGATTTCTCATCTTTATATACCTTCTGATTAATCCAGGTATGATCCCACCAGTTTGAGTTATTATCCTGTAACAGCTTCTTGACCAAGTGGTACCTAAGGCTGGCACTGAAGTCCCTTGGCTTCTATACATTTTGTTCGACTTTGGGAGATAACTTATGCTGCTGTTGGGACATTCGGTATATTTCAGGAAAGATGCATAGTAGACTGGGAGTTGTGTGTGCTACAGCATATTTACCAAGACTAGGTAATCCTAAACCTCCATATCTCTTATGAGTCATTCATTTTTTTTTCCCTGAGTAATCTTGAATGCGATTTCATATGTAAGATAGTATCATGTTTTGCAACTTTTGTGATAAATTATGTTGGGACAATCCTGGTATACATTGGGACAAAAAAAAATCTGAAAGGAAAAATATCTTAACCATGATACAAGCTAAAAAAGGCCATTGATTTTGAATCCAGATGGAGATCTTAATGCACATTCTTTAACTAGAATGTTCATATGCTCAGTGGTGATGTTATGGAAATGAAATGAAAATATATTTGCATACCTAAACATCTGTGGGAGGTGGTGCAACAAATTCCGTAGTTCCCAAAATATTTCTTTAGAGGTAAACGACCTTTAACATTTAAGACTGACAAAATACTGAAATGGAGAAATTCCTCTAATATTTCTGGAAGATGTCGATGTTGATTTAAAAACCAACTAAATCAGACATATGTGTAGTTAATATTATCCATCATTTTAATATAACAGTGGGAATAGTTTTGGCTAATGTGCAAACTTAGGAATTCAACAGCAAGTACAAAAAGATAAGTGGATAATGGTTAACCTGATAAAATTCAAATGGCAGGGAGATGTCTATTAGTTATAACCCTTGTCACTGGATGGGAGTAAATATCTTGGCAGCATGATATATAGAAGTTAGGAAAACCAATTTTTTTTTTTTAAGAGTAGTCTCCAAAGGAAATCCCAAAGGAGGGAGCCGAAGGATTTGTGGAAATCTTTAAACAGGGCTCCTCTGGGGGTTTGGCTTTGCTTAGCTATATACTGTGTATTCTAAAATAATTTTAACACTCCAAAAATTATTTGTGTAGTTGCTATAAAACCTTGTTGTGTGTTCTTTACTAATGTATCACTTTCTATCCAAGTGGCTGATACTTTAGCTAAGATTTTAGCCTACACTAAGATGAGTGGAGTATGCCTTTAGTTTTTTGCTTCTTTCACGTCTTTCCCTTCTCTGGGTAAAAAGTCCATATTGGCTGTTCTTGCTGAAAATGGCATTGTGTGTTTCTCTTTGCTGTCCCTGTATCTTGCAAAAAGAATAGGAGTTAATTCTTTATTCATAACTTTAAAGCATGCCACATGAAGGCCATTCACACCCAGGAATTTCCCAGAACCGAGTGTTTTGGGTGTTTGGTACCCTTTTCAATTAGAGTGTAAGCACTGGCTTCATTCCAGCTGAATGGAAAAAGGCCACCATTACCTCCTTATACAAAACTGGTGCTTCCAATAACCCCAAAACTACAGACTTAATAGCCTGACTAGCCTTACCTTCAAGGCCATGGAGAGAATCATCATGGGCCTTATCAAAAAAGACATTGGCAACCTCCAAACACTTGACCCTACTCAATTTAGGTTTGTCAAAGGGAGATCATGCCTGTTAAACTTGCTGGAATTCAAGACAGTCACCAAGGCCCTTGATGTGGGGAAATCTCTGCATACAGTGTACCTAGACTTGACCAAGACTTTTGACACTATCCCCCACTCAGGTATAATTAACAAACTCACCCAGCTAGGTATCAACTCATATATCATTAAATGTGTCACTAACTGGCTCACTGATAGAGCCCATATAGTCAAAATAGAGGAATTCACCTCCAACAGCAGACCTGTAACCAGTGGTATTCCAGAGGGATCAGTCCTAGGACCTCTACTGTTTGAAATCTACTTCTCCAAAGTGCAAGCTAAAATTAAAGGTCTGTGGCTGACACGTTTG
Source organism: Protopterus annectens (assembly GCF_019279795.1). NCBI lineage: Eukaryota > Metazoa > Chordata > Ceratodontiformes > Protopteridae > Protopterus > Protopterus annectens. The sequence continues at coordinate 628,226,818 of NC_056748.1, read as the reverse complement.
TTGTTGACTGCAAACTGGAAGCAGTCATAGAATCTCCAAACTTTGTTAACATCCTACAAGAGGGTCTTACACAAACAAATGACTGGTGCAAAAACTCATGGCCTTAAACTCAATGCAAAAAAAGTATCATTTTTTTTCAGTAAGAGTGATGTCCCTACTAACTACTACATCAATAACACCCTAAGTATGCACTCAGTGGTGAGAGACCTAGGCACACAGGTTGACAGCAAGCTTACCTTTGATCACCATGTCTCCACAGTGGTAAGAAGGGCATTCTATATTGCTCATCTCATAAGGACATTGCCTCCAGAAAAAAGAAGTTATAACCTTCTTGTACTCTTCCCTCATTAAGCCAATAATGGAGTAGAATACCCCTATTGGTATGTACCTTTCCAAGCACCTGCAGCAATTGGGAAGACCACAAAGGTTCCTCACAAGGAAAATTCAAGGTGTTCAGCGTCTGTCCTATGAGGATCATCTGAAATCACTCACTTTATTTTGTTTCATACAGAATGCTCAGAGGCAATCTCTACCTTGCATACAAGGCAATCTTTGACCCTGCTTTATTGGAAATGCTGCTTATCTGCAAGTCAAATGGTACATGGATTACTCACTGTAATGGCCTTAACCTGGTATGTGACATCAATAGAACCTGCTGGAGGGACACATTTGTCTCAGAGGTTGCCACACCTTTGGAACAGACTCTCGCTTCCCCGCCCTCTTCAAACGAAATCTGGACGATTGGAAGGGTAACCATAAATTCACCCCAGGGGTTCAACCTATGTCCCTCTCAGATGGGGGTGATAGGTGCTGATCGTTGGAAATAAGGGTAAAACTTGGCTATGCTTGTAAGGGCCCTAGGGTCATTAGCCTAGTAACCTCCTATGATGGCCTGGTAGCTCTCTTTCTGTGAAACCCTGACTCAAGATTTGTCGGTGTTGTGGTGTTAAATTTGCATCAGTTAAGTCCTGCTGTCATTGCTCAGGCATATCTTGTGGCTGATTACATAGGTCTTGATAGAAGGACTTCATTGCCGAATTGATTCCTTCAGCTGAATAAATCTATTGCCAGTCCCGGTCTAATTACCGGAATAGTATGGACTTGCCTCCCCTCTCATAAAGCTTTGTAGAGTCTCGGTCTTGCCCAGTACAGTAAATCTAGGTCTACACTGTTGTAGAAAAGAGTACTGTAAAGCAATGGCTCCCTTTCTACTATTATTCTGTAATAGATATCCTTTCATACAGTGAGACTCAAAATATTGTTGAGCTAATGCAGTTACCTTGCTATTATATGTTGCTGAAGTGTACTTAATCTCTAGTGATGCTTAATATTTGAGGGATTATATCAAAGGGAGGACCACTGACAAACTAACATTTATTTATATCTTTTGTTTCCCCAGCCCCCACTGACTCTGACTACAGTAGGATGGAGCTGATCTTTAATCCTTCCTTGTGCTAGTATGTTTTTGAGTAAAGAAAAGTCCACCCATACTGGTTTTGATTCTTCTGCTCAGAAATAATTAATACAGCCTAGAAAAAGAAAAAAAACAACTATGGTCTGGTAGAACTGCTATGGTTTTATTTTCTTGAATCTGACCTACCAATTACCAAGTACAAAGAAATCAATCCTATTAGCCATTCCTGTATGGGGTGCAGAAAAGATACATTACTCCTGTCTAGGATGCAATGTTTACCAGGCATCTAACAAGTAAAAGTTCTGGATTTTATTCCAAGACTGCCTTTTTATGTAAATTAAAATTCAGCACTACACTGAAATCTATTATCAGTTGGCCAGTAGAATTCATGTCTGTCAATGCTATCTCAAAACATTGAAAGGGCATATCAACTTGCTTTGGTCCATAACAAACTACCTATAATCAACCATCTCAGAGATGTCATAACTTGTACAATCATACATTTGCCATTTTTGTCTGATGAAAAAACAGTTATTTGCCATCTCAAGTTCTAATGATTTAAAATAGTGACCCTACTGTTATTACTAGTAGCAACATATCACCCCTTCCAGACTTTACATTTTTGTGGTAAATAGGCAATTCTGAGTTTGGCTTCCTGTAAGTATGCTACATCTGCATCTAGTGTAGTTTACAGATCATATCTGCAGCTTTATGCCCTACATTCAGCCTTTATACCTTCCAGGAGAAGAAATTAACAAGAAATTAACAACTTGAGATGTGCATAATTCTGATTGGGTATAAATGACATGATATATATATATATATATATATATATATATATATATATATATATAAGCTCGAAATACTGAAATCTTTAATTTCAGTATCTCAAGTTCATAAAGTGGAAGGATCGGAAAATCGCAACCCCAGAAGCGCAAAATTCAAAATCTCGAACGAGGGAGATTTTGAATTAGCGGTTCTGGTATTGCGCTGTGTATATGGATTTAGGTAAGTATTTATATTTAAGGGTGCTGGGTAGGGACTGTAGTGTGTGGTAGTGTGTGTTATTACTGTGATGTGTGCGAGAGAGTAATGCAGTTTGTGTGGTGGTATTTTGTGTCTGTGTGTATGTAGTGCGACCTTGGAGTTAGAATATTTAGGTAGGGGTGTGTGGGGGGTGCAGGGGGGCTTGCTCCCCTGCATATAATAAGGGTAGGTGTGTGTGCTTATTTAGTTGTGTGCATGTGTATTGTAATGGTGTTTGAAAGTGTTGGGAGTTTGAATTTCACGGTTTTGGGATTTAGGGCTTCGTGATTGTGTGGTTTCGGGTATTTGGATTTTCTACTTTATGGGCTTGAGATTCTGTAATTCGAGGTTCCAAAATTTTGAGCTTATAAAGTGAATATATATGTGTATATATATATATATATATATATATATATATATATATCCTATCACCAGAATCACTACACCACTTACTCGCCCTAACGTCGTCACGTACACTCTCCATACCAATACCCATATTTTCATACGTCGGCATCCCCGGGTCCTGTGTTCGTCATCCGGTCTTGTTCTTCTTCTGTGTCGCAACCCAATTTGCAACTCATGTCCACTCTCTTTCTTGATCTTCTAGAGCAGCCCGATTCGTCGGTCTTCTCAGCTGTCGACGAAGTCAGGTAGAACCATATATATATATATAAAGTTATATAGCTTGTAATTAGTAATGTTGAGGCAGGACCTCACATGACTTATATATCTACAGCCCAAATAATTAATGATTTTCATAGTCATGCTGTGGTGCTACCCTAGTCTGTAAGCCTTTCAAACATTCTAAATAATTTAGTATACTATGCTGACTCTATTAACAAATACCATTAGAGTGAAAGAAAAAAGCTTTCTGTAACTTGTTAATCTTTCACCTTTCCCGGAAGTATACCAACGTAGCATTGCAGTATTGAGAAATTGTAAAGAAAATACCCTGTGCTCATGGTTGTTGGTAATGATTAATTGCATGGACTTAAAAGACGTAGTTCACTTCCTTCCAAACTCAGCTGAATAATTGCCCTTGTAAACCTGCCTTTTTTAGGCAATGCCAAATTGACAAACCTACTGACATAGCATTATCAGTTCAACAGAACTTCAAGATGTTACTACTCCATGCCAAGAGCATAAATAAAAAGCTAAATGGCTTTCACCCTGGATAATATAGACATCTGTGCAGTTACTTGACACATGGTTTAAAGCTGTAAAGAGTACCCTAGCAGTGCAAGGTTTCAATATTTTCACACTTTTAGACCAGTAGCTGCACAGATAGGGACTAAAGGTGGAGGTGTTTCGATGTACATCAGTAACAAAAATACTTCTATGTTGGTTAAACAAGATGATGTGCTGAAGGTTCTCCATGTGCAGGTCACCATAGATAAAATCATGTACCATATCCTTGCAACCTATAGGTCACCCTCTGTGTCCCATGAAACTCAAAAAGTGCATACTTAAACCTACAGAAGACACATCATCAAACCTAACAACTTACTCATGAGGGACTTTAATTACTCTTCTATAGACTGGGAATCCTACACAGTCTCAAATCTGTAGGCACAGAGATTCCTGAATTTTGTAAATACAAACATCCTTAACCATTTAGTGCATACTACAGGTTCCAGCACAGTGGACCTCGTACTCACAAATATGGAAGAATGCTGCACCAACCCAAATGTCATGTCCTCCTTCGTACGGTTGGATCATATAGCGGTCTCCTTCAAAATCAACTTGGTAATGCCAGTAAACTGAGTAACAGTTAGGAACTATTACAACAAGACAAACTACCTTTTATTAAGCGATTGTCAAAATTCAATGCTACTCCAAACCCAGAGAACACAGCAGCCTATGCAGAATTGTTAACAGAAACTCTATACAACCATGTCAATATACCATGTCTACACAAATGCTGCTGTCCCTACATGAAGAAAGCTCAAAACTAACTCCAAAAACAAAAAAAAAACTGCCCAAACTTCACCAAATCAGTAAAATGTAGAAATTGACTGGACTTAAACGTGAATAAAACACTAATAATTTTATTACTTAAAACACATCACATAAGCACTTTTATCTCTCATGGAGACTTCTTCAGATAAAATACACTTTCATGGAGACTTCTTCAGATAAAATACACTTCCATACATCTTATTTATAAACTAGGTAAAATTCATCAACCAATCATGAAACACTCAAAATTAAATAGTTCCCTGTATTAAAGGTATACAAAGCACCTATTCCAACTTACAAGTACCTGAATAAACATTTTTCAAAATAGAATAAAGTATGACAAATAGTAAAAATACACAAAAACATGTTAAATTCCTTTAAAATTTATATTAGCAAATCTGCTTTTGACTCAGTATGGGGTTGAGACATACTTGGTCATTCAGACTAGGGGGGGGATGATGCATTTAATTGCAACTGCCAGACAAGTTCTCTTTTTAATAAATGTCTTTGCCAATCACCACCCCTGGAATGAATCTACACTTTTTCCAGCATACCAAAGCTAAACTTAACAAAATTACTGCACGCAACATAGTGCCTATACAGTGCATTAACTTCCTTTTTCTTCCTGATCTCATAAAGGTGCTCATAGATTTTTGATTTCAAAGCTCTCTCTGTCTTACCAATATAGTACCCTCAGCAGCTATCCCATTTAGCCAAGTACACCAGTTTGTTATTATTACAATTCCCTTTCAAAAAGGAGCCCTTGGTATGCAAAACATTGTCCAAAAACATTGTTTTCTCTTTGATAATATGCATACAATATACACAACTACCACAAGGTGTGGTACAACTACCAAAATGTTTATCTAAATGTTAAAGTACTAACAAAAAGGGGCTCAGGCCCAACCAACTGGGAGACTTTGTTGTTAACCCTAAAAATACTCCAGTTCTTCTTTATAACTTCCCTAATCTCTTGGGAATAAATACTGTGTTCCAACACTAGGGCTTTTTTGTATTTATCATCTCCCTTCTTCCTGTTTTGATTTGTAAAATCCATCCCTAACAGGGGTGGATACTTAGTGCCCCAACCTTTCCTTACTTCAAAAATACTATCCACCACCTTCTGGGGATATTTCCTTTCTATAAACATTTTCTTCAGTATGTCAAACTCCTGGTCTAGTTCTTCAATATCAGAGGTCATTCTTGCCACCCATATGGCCTGACCCTTTACCAATCCTTTCTTCTGATGGTACGGATGATTGCTACTGTAGTGCAAGTATGCATTACAATGGTTTCTTTCCTGTACAAGATGGAAGTAAATTTGTTGTAACATTGAGAAATCCTAACATCAGAGTAACTATACTCAGAAGGTCCCAAGAATGTGTAAACCTAAAGTAACCACTGCTACCATTCAGATGTTCCATAAAATCACCAATTTTATCTACTGTACCATCCCACAGAATAAAAATATCATCCAAAAACCTCACATAAAGATGTAGGTGCTTGGCAAAAGAACTCTTCAGAATAAATTCATCCTCCCATCCCAGCATGATAATGTTAGCATAGGTGGGGGCACCATCGCAACACCTCTGATTTGCTGGTAAAATTCACCTTCAAAATGGACAAAATTATTGTCCAAAATGAGTTCCATAAGCTCAACTATAAGCCTAATCCTGTATTCTGAAAGGGAAGAAAATTGTCACATGGTATTGTAAAAAAATTCCATCCCCTTAATTTTGGGAATACTAGTAGAGAGGTCCACTACATTAATAGTAAGGAAGATGAGCCCTTCTTACTATAAATCCTGTTTTAATTTTCCTAAAAATTCCCAAGAGTCTTTCAGGAGATTGGGAGTCTTGTTCACTACTTCTTTATACCATTTGTCTACAAGAATAGCCAAGGGACAAGTCTTACTCCTCCATACTCATCACAATAGGCCTAAAAGGGGGTTTATCAACATTTTTGTGGACCTTCAGTATACCAAAAATATTTGGTAACACTGGCTTTTTCTGTTGTAAAAATATATGTGTCCACATCAATCCTATTTTCTAAAAAATATTCCTCTAAGTAGAAATCCAACCTTTGATAGGCTATTGTAATCTCATTTTTCAAAACAGGGGAATAGGTGTTAGTATTATAAAGGAGGGAGGTCATTTTACAATACCATGCGAAAATTTCCTTCCCTTTCAAAAAACAGGATTAGGCTTCTAGTCGAGCTGATGGAACTCATTTTGGACAATAATTTTGTCCATTTTGTAGGTGAATTTTACCAGCAAATCAGAGGTGTTGTGATGGAGGCAGCTTGTGCCCCCACCTATGCCAACATTGTCATGCTGGGACGGGAAGATGAATTTATTCTGAAGAGTTCCTTTGCCAAGCACCTACATCTTTATGTGAGGTTTTTGGATGATATTTTTATTTTGTGGGATGATAAAGAAGATCAAATTGGTGATTTTATGGGCCATCTGAATGGTAGCAGTGGTTACTTTAGGCTTACACATTCCTGCGACCTTCTGAGTGTAAGTTACTTGGATGTTAGGATTTCTCAACGTTACAACAAATTTACTTCCAATTTGTACAGGAAAGATACCTTTTGTAATGCATACTTGCACTACAGTAGCAATCATCCATACCATCAGAAGAAAGGATTGGTAAAGGGTCAGGCCATACGGGTGGCAAGAATGACCTCTGATATTATAGAGCTAGACCAGGAGTTTGACATACTGAAGAAAATGTTTATAGAAAGGAAATATCCCCAGAAGAGGGTGGATAGGATTTTTTTTTTCAAAACAGGTTTATTGTTTTAACATATAAGAGAAATATCATAACAATTTTATACAAGTAATTAAAAATAGGTATTATTATAATATTCAACAAAACAACTAAAGTATTTACAAAGACATCCACTACAATCAGATCAATTAATTAAACTAAAATACCATGCTATTGAAATTAACATTTTTTTAACAAATTTTGTAAATTATCCCATACAATATAATAAGATGTTTTTCTATTTGTTCTTGTCCTAATTGTGTTTATTTCCATATGGCACACTATATTCATAACATTTTTAAATTCATTGAACGAAGGAGGTGTATCTGAAATCCAATTTCTAGTTATTATTTTCCTAGCCACTGCTAGAATAGACCATAACAAGGGAAGCTTAACCTTTTAACACTTTGAGGTACAGGTGTGTTGAATAATATAAGAGATTTAGAAATAATGAAATTATCTGTAAAAGAGCCTGCAAAAATTCATTAATTGACTTCCAGTATTCTTTCAATTTTATACAGTCATAAAACATATGAGCCCAGTCAGCATTAATTTCTACATTACATCTCTTACATAAATTAACTTTATTATTTATTTTATTCATCATCAAAGGTGTATAAAAGATCTATGTAAAATTTCCATGTATAAAGTCTCCAGACAATGGAAGACGTAGTTCTATAAGCAGATTCCAATATATATTGTTTATCTTGTTGATTTGGTGGGTCCCCATTAATAGAAGTGAAATAATTCCAGTATGAATCTACACTGTAAAAAGTTTCTTGTCTGATAATTTTATGTATGTATGAAAGTTTACCTTTATCAGAAACTTTATGTTGTAAATTTAATATCAAGTAATCAACCAGTGTTGGAATAGATTCTTTAACTGTTATAGACATTAGATCTATTTTATTAATGAGATGTTGTCTAAAGGTCTGAACCTCTAACCAGCAAGTTTCTCTTAGATCAAATTCTTGTTTTAAGAAATCTAGATTTTTAACTTTATTATCAGATATCAATTGATACCAGTACTTTAGATCATTATCTATAGCTAAATGAGTTCCTTCCGAAGTAGATGACAAAAGCATACCCTGAGTATACATTATAGGGAATACAATAAAATTCCATTCCCTATACTTAGGGTGCATGAATATAAAGTTACGATAACTAATAATAATATTTAATGGGTAACAAACCATATGTTTAGGTGTAATAGGTGAAGTACAAAATTCCTTTAGTAACCATAACATGGAGTTATTTACAATCATATTTTTATGTGTTAAGGAGATTTTCATGAAGTGCATACTAATTAGCTCCCATTAATCTTTCCATTTTGCGACATATGACTGATCTATTAATAAAGTAATAACTTTTACAATAGAAGAGATAGTATATAAATTAAAGTCTGGAAAAGAAATACCCCCTTGAGACCAGCTATTAGTATGTTTCTTTAATGCAATCCTAGGTCTATTAGGTGCCCATAGGAAATTTAACATTAGTGTATTCAGTTCCTTGATAATTATTTTTGTAGGTGGAAGTATTATTGATTGTATTAAGTATAAAATATTGGGGAATATTATCATTTTAATAATTGTAAGTCTCTCCTCCATAGTAAAAAAACATATTATTCCAAGTATTAAAAAGATTTTGTATATTAAGAAAACAGGTATTATAATTATTATATATAATAGATTTAATATCTTTAGATAGTATTATACCTAAATAAGTTATCTGACCTGAATTGGGTACATATTTAGTAAAATCACTAATGAGAATATTTTTTCGTGTATATATAGGTAGTATTTTAGTTTTTTCTTCATTGAATATTAAACCAGAAATACTTTTAAAATTCATCTTGTTATCAAATAGAGACTGCATAGAAGAATTAGATCCTGCTGATGTAATTAGAACATCATCTGCAAAAAGTTGAATTTTGGATGTTGTATTTTCATCTATTTCAAAACCCTCTATGTCAGTACTGTTTCTGATCAAATTAGCCCAAGGCTCCATTACTAAAGTGAATAATAGTGGAGAAAGTGGACATCCTTGTTTTGTACCTTTAAGAATGGGTATTTTTGTGAAACATATGTTCCTACCTTAATATAAGCCAACGTTCCTTTGTATAAATGCTCAATTAGATTTACAAATGCATCTGAGAAGTTTGTGCACTTCATTAAGGTAAACAGATAGTCCCAACTTACTGAATCAAATGCTAAACTTATATCAAGACTAATAAGTGTTAAATCTTTCTTTTCCTATTTGCAAAATCTATTAATGTTAAAGTTCTTCTTATATTATCAAAAGTATTTCTATTTACAATGAAGCCTGTCTGATCTATATCTATAATGCCGGGAATGATTGTCTTCAATCTATCAGCAAAGATACTCATAAACATTTTATAATCAACATTAAGTAATGAGATGGGCCGATATGAAGAACATCTAGTTGGATCTTTATTAGGTTTTAAAATTGGCGAAATAAATGTATATTGCCAAGATGGAGGGGTTATTAACTCAGTTTGGGCCAAAATAAAAACCTTATGTATTAATGAATATGTACTTTTAGAAAGGATTTTATATATCTCTGGTATAATACCATCATTACCCGGTGCTTTGTTTGATTTAAACTTATTTATTTGTGTAATAACCTCTGTATATGAAATACTTTTGTCCAATAGTTTAATCTGTTGTTTATTAAGCTTTTTTTCATGTTTGTGGTTATAAACTCCTTTATTTTATCTTTAGGTTCCATGTTAATGTTATTATGGTTAATTTTGTGAAAGTGATTTCTAAATTCATCTAGTATTTCTGGTATACTAGAAACATTCTTCTTTTTCCTTAGAGAAAAGATTTCTTTGATATGGTTTTGTTTATTCAACCTTTTTGTTTTATTTGTAAGTCTATGTAAGTATTTGGGGCTTATTGAATAAAACAAAAACTTGTATTTCTCTAAAGTTATTTTAACTTTGAGTTAAAATTTCTTTGTATTTCTCATTTAGTTTGTTTATTTCTTCAATAACTTTCTTGTCCATAATATTTTCTTTATTATTATGTTTATAAGAGTCTAATTTACTTTGAATATCTAACAATTCCTTATCCCAAGATTTCCTTTTATTATTATACCATCTGATACTTTGTCCATATAGATATGATTTTAAGGCATCCCAAACATAAACAATGGAGACTTCAGGAGTATTATTTATGTCTAAAAAATGTTTTACTTCTGAAAGTATATATTCTTTATAGTCTTTTAGTTGAGTTAAGTATGCTGGTATCCTTTTGATCTGAACATTATGAGTATTTTTTATCATGAATTCAAAAACAATTGAATTATGATCAGATATAGGACATGAAATGATTTTGGAATTAATTAATTCCGTTACCATCTGGTTAGAAATAAAGACCCTATCTATTTTTGAATAAGTTTTGTATCTGTTAGAAAAAAAGGTGTATGGTAATGATTTTGAATCTATCTGATTATTAATATCATTCAAATGATAAGAATTAGCAAAATCATTTAAATGTTTTGCATTAGATGTAATTCTTCTTTTCCCTATAGTGGTAGTATCACTTTCATGTAGTATACAGTTAAAGTCACCAGCTAAAATAATATCTCCTATAGAGAATGATATGATCTTATCAAGATGATGTTTCACTGTATTAATACCAATTCCAGGTATCCAATATACATTAATTAAAGTGTAAGTCTTCCCATTAATTTGTATTGTAACCATACAAAACATTCCTTTGTCATCCTGATAAGACTTAATGGTTTTAGGAATGGGCATACTTTTATTCCATAAAATAGCCACTCCTCTTTTTTCTGAGTGTGCTCTGAACTAACCAATACTGTATATTTGTTTGTGGCTAGTTTATCAATATCTTTTTCAAGAGATGGGTTTCTTGCAGGAAGACTAAGTTGGCCTTATGTAAATTAATGTATCTTATTAGGCTTGCCCTTTTACATGGATTATTCAATCCATTAATGTTTAAAGAAATTCCTTTTAAAGATGTCATTTGGCATTTTTAAAACTTAAGAATCTTATGATCAAAATAACAAATAACAAGATAAGTAATGTTACATCTCCTCCTTTAGGTGTACCTTTAAATATAGCTGTATTTATTGAATCTCTTATGGGATTTCGTATAGGATTCAATTTTGTTTGTAGTGACAATGAATGTACAAAATATATTGTGGATGTCAAAACTATATACAAATAACAATGAACAAGTGAAAATAATGTAAGGATTAAACCTTGCATCCAGCCTGGAGTTATAAACTCCAACTTAGAGTAGTATTTACCACTCAAGTTAACCCCTTACCCTAAGCAGCAGTACCTCAGCTACCACCTTATCAATTTAATACTAGTTATATTTAACTGAGGTTAACAGTTTTCAATTCAATTATCTAGCAAGACAAGACTACACATTTGGTAAAACAGCATCATATAAACTAAAATAAACCTTTTTTTTTTTTTTTTTAAATTGTTCATACTACTATATACATCCATGTAATATAAAACACGTGTATTCAAATAGCATTCAAATAATCTTGATGTTAGAAATCAAGAGGAGAGAAAAATAAGTTCTAACATTCATTTAAATCAAAAACTTTGGCTAATATGATTCAGACATTACATATATTAAGATGCATCTATTTTCTGTCATGTAAATGCAATTAACAGCTTCCAAAAAAAACCTTGAATTGCTTGTATATGAGCATTTACTCAAACTCATTATTGTCAATAGAATAAAATATTGTATTCATAGAAATTGTTATAAATCATACTGCATAGTTATGCAGATTCTCAGAAACACTTATATACATACACACACACTATACACACACACACACACACACACACACATATATATATATATATATATATATATATATATATATATATATATATATACACATACACACATACACACATACACACACACACACACACACACACACACACACATATATATATATATATATATATATATATACATACACACACACATATACATATATATACATATGCATACACACACACACACATACACACAAACACACACACATATATATATATATATATATATGATCTCACTGAGTTGTGTCCTTACTGAGCACCATCTTACTTGCTGTCCCTACAATAAATATGTCTGCTTTATACAAAATAATGCACAGCAAACACATTTTAGTAACCAGATTTTACAACCATGCTATACTACTGCTTTAAAATATATCACATGACAATTTCTTCCAGTATAGAGTTATAAAATTATTTATGCTTGTCAATCAGATTAATTAAATGAGTTATAGTAATGTATATGTTTGGAAAATAAGTTTTTAACACAGATTATTAAGCTGCTGTTAAGTAGATTTTCAAAAACACTTGAATAAATGTTTCATTTTCTATGCCTTCTAAAATAAGACATTTACTTACTACAAGAAACTGTATCATTTAAACTCATTATAACTGACATATTTTATGAATTATAACATAGATATTTAAGTAATTATATAAAATAACTCACATTTAGATGTTAAAGAGTTCATTTTCCTTCACATAGTCGCATTTGTATAATTTCTATTTCCTGGTAGAGTGTCATTGCTGAATCTGTGATGTGTCAGTGTGATATCTAGGTCAAAGGTGAGACTAGCTGCTTTCAGCTTCTCTGTGAGAATTCTGAGAGTTGAAGCTTTTGAAGTAGCTCATGGACACTGTGCATGAGACAGCCCACATCCCAGATTGTCTCTCTTAACATTTTGGCGGGAAACTTATTTAAAACTAGTGACAAACATTCATTTAGCAGTGTAAATGCATCTAAACATGACAAAACCTTCACAATGTATTTTACAGGTTATTACAGCCTCTATGTAAGTGAAATTAAGCCCAAAATTATTAATAAGTAATAAAACTCAATATTTTTGTCCCAACTCAATTTTATGCAAATCTTATTATTTACTGTGTCTATATGATCAAAAGCATTTCTATATATTAATAAAGAAAAGAAAAGAGAGTAGAAAGTAAAAGGGTGTAAGGCAGAAATAAAAAAAATGTAAGAGAAAGCTATAAGAAGTATATACAATGGAATATTACTTACTGTTTATATTAATAGAGTTAAAAATAAAACATATTATTTACTATTATTTAGTTCTAATTATTATTAGTTAAAGCATGACAGATTATTTACAAACAAGCATAAGCAGTGTAATCAAGAAAGTATAATTAGGAATAGCATTTGAAGAACATATAAACTTTTACAAGCAATAAATATGTTATTATTCTATTAATCATATTTTCATTACTCTTCTCTCCCTGCCCTCCCCCACCCTTTACCCACTACATAATCTAAATAGAATGTCATTTTTTTAAACAAAGAAAAGAAGAAAAGGAGAAGAAAAAAAAAAAGATAAAGAAAAAATGTAACAAATTACTGACCTTACTTCTCCTTTTCAGAAAGAGAAACAAGTTGAATCACAACTTGCCATTAAATCTCCAGATATTTTGACTAGTTATGAAACAAAACATTTCTTTGCACACAGAGAATAACTTTGATTAAATCTTTTTCAAAATATTTGTTGCTTCTTGGAAATGCAGGAACTATATTTAAAAAGATTAATAATGAAATAAAATGATGAGAGAAAAAAAACATAGAACAGATCATTTGTTTTTTAGTCTCTTCTTCTTCTCTGAAGTCTTCCACGAAGTTTCAGTTGCCAGTCTCTTTAATGAAGGACTAGCCCATTCCATTTCTTCTATTTTATCCAAAATCTTATTTTTTTTGATAAACAGTAAGGCAGAGTCTAAGTCATCGAAAATTTTCGGACCATCAGGAAGAAAGATTTTAAGCTTGGCAGGAAACAGAAGGTATGTTTTAAACTATGCTTTTTTAAGCTCCCTTATTAGTGGCAGAAAAAGTTTTCTTTTAGCTATTACCATGGAAGAATAGTCATTGTCAAAACGCACAGTTGTCTCATTAATCTTAACAGGAGCTTTAGCCAAGCAGATTTAAGAACCATCTCTTTATCAAAAGATGATAGAAATCTAACTATAACTGATCTAGGATAGTTTTTGTTAGACTTAGTATTAGCTATAGATCTATGTGCTCTTTCGATACCAAATGAGAATGCTTCTGGTAAGTCTAAAGTTTTAGGGAGCCATGTTGTTAAAAAAGAAGTAATATTGTTACCTTCAATATTTTCTGGCAGTCCAAAAATCCTAATGTTATTGCGCCTAGATCTATTTTCCAGGTCATCCAGCTTTGTTTGTAAATGTGTATTTTGTTTCAGCAGAAACTCAATGTTGATTTCCTCTTCTTGTATTCTATTTTCCATGTCATTCACAGCTTCTTCTATGCCTGTCATCTGGATCTTCTGTTGTTGCAGGTCTATATGTAACAAGTCTATTTGTTTTGTAGTTTTTCTATGAAGGTGTCTATTTTAGTATCCATTTTATCCATCTTAGCAGTAAGTTGCTGGATTATAATTATCAGAGACTGAAGTTCTTTCTTGATGCTGGAGTCTTGAGAATTTGTCTTACTGGAACTCATTTCAGACTGATAAACTGACAGGAAAATTTCCAAAGTGATTTCTGACAGGAATATTGTTAAGATTTCCTTTCTTTTTTAGATATAGTTCAAGAACTATATAAAACAAACATATTTAGAAAGAAAATTACATCAAAAATTAATTTTTTAAGTAATTAATTCCTGTCAGTGTAATGAAATTGGTGGAGCTGAAGAAATCTGCTGCTATCCTGTGTTCATCCTTGGCCACGCCCCGGTGGATAGGATTTTTGGAGAAGTAAGGGAAGGTTGGGGCACTAAGCATCCACCCCTGTTAGGGATGGATTTTACAAATCAAAACAGGAAGAAGGGAGACGATAAATACAAAAAAGCCCTGGAATTGGAACACAATGTTTATCCCACTGTATAGGCACTCTGTTGCGTGCAGTAATTTTAAGTTTAGTTTAGCTTTGCTATACTGGAAAAAGTGCAGATTCATTCCAGGGATGGTGATTGGCAAAGACATTTATTAAAAAGAGAACTTGTCTGACAGTTGCAATTAAATGCATCACCCCCCCCCCCGGTCTGAATGACCAAGTATCGCTCAAACCTATACGGAGTGAAAAAGCAGATTTACTAACATAAATTTTAAAGGAATTTAACATGATTTTTATATATTTTTACTATTTCTCATACTTTATTCTATTTTGAAAAATGTTTCTTCAGGTACTTGTGAGTTGGAATAGGTGCTTTGTACACTTTTAATACAGGGAATTATTTAATTATGAGCATTTCATGATTGGTTGATGAATTTCACTAAGTTTATAAATAAGATGATGTATGAAAGTGTATTTTATCTGAAGAAGTCGCCATGAGAGATAAAAACGCTCATGTGATGTGTTTTAATAAAATGAATAGTATTTTATTCACGTTAAAGTCCAGTCACTTTCTACATATTTAACTCCAAAAACAAACCAACTTGGTGTCATCATAGATTAAACAGCTTATACAACAAAAGGAAAAATCATGGATAAAATGAGAAAGTAACTCCAGTAAACTCACAAACATACCTCTCAACTGTCAATATTTTTGCAGAATGTGCAGATTTTTGCAGCATATTTTTGGTTTGTCTTCATGAAATATATGGTTTTATGGGAAATTACTGAGGATTGAAGTCACTAAATAATGACATGCATTTGTGTTTCCGGCTTCATAGTCTTTAGAAAATGCATGCCAACACAAATCCTTACAGCGGGCAGCTTTCTAAGATAAGAACAATATTTTAAATCTGTGCCTATTTTTGGACCTTTGTCCCTCCATTATTTTAAGTTTTGCCTAGATTTATTGCACCAAGATGTTAAGAGATATACCCATAAAGATAAGAACTCTGACATCAAAATAAACAGGCAGCTAAGTGGGCTAATTAAGTCCAGTAAAGCCAATTTTGAGTTCAAGATAGTATCTCAGGCAAAAGACAATATTAAGGTCTTCTTCAGCTATGTCAAAAACCTCAAAGTAGCACACAGTAATACATTGAACTGGTGGTTAATGGTGTCACATTAACTGAAACAGGTGATATAGCAAATCAGCTGGCTGACAAATTCAGTTCCAAATTTAACCCTCACTCACCCCCAGCTCCATGCCTAGAAATACCTACAAACATAAGCTCTCCATCTATAAATAGAGAGGAAGTCCAAGCTGTGCTCATTAAGTCATGAACACAGCCTCAGTAGGCCCAGATATATGCATCCTGAATAGTCTAAAATATGACCTAATCAAGACCAGTAGAGTTACTATTTAACTAGTCTTAAAACAGGCTTCTAGACATGAGAATGGAGGACTGCAACAGCCATCCCTCTTCATAAGGGTGAGCCATCAAAAGATCCCAGAAACCCCAGACCTATTAGTCTGACTAGTCTTATATGCAAAGCCATGGAATGAATTATCCTGGAAATTATATAAGAGACCTGCAGACACTAGATCCATCCCAGTCTGCTTTTGTCAAGGAAGATCATGTCTACTGAACCTGGTTGTCTTCTTTCTGAAGGTCACAAAGGCAATGAATGAGGGTAAAACAGTGCATACTGCCTACATTGATCTGGCCAACGCATTTGTTACAATACCCACTTGGGCATTATTAACAGGCTTATGGAATTGAGCATAAACCCCTGTATAACACACTGGATAGCCAGTTGGCTCACATATAGGACCCAGGAAGTTAGGAATGGTGAGACCACCTTTTCAAAGAGGCCACTTTCCAGTGAAGTCCCTCAAGGCCCTGCACTGGGCCCTGTCATCTTCATCGTCTATTTCTATGAAGTCAAATAGAATGTCAAAAGCTTCTGGCTAACCAAGTTCTCAGATGATTGTATACTGGGAGCTCCCCCCCCCCCCCCGAGACACTAAGATTTCACAAGAGTGGTCTAACACATACAAATGATTAGTGCCAAAGCCATGGCTTAAAACTCAATGCCAAGTAATGCATTATAGTCCCTTTTGGGAAGTTGGCAACCCCAGGAAAATAAGTCATCAATAAAACACCCCTAAGAGTTGATCCACTAGTCAGAGATCTGGGAACACATGGAGAGTAACCTGGCCTTCAACCAACATGTATGCAAAGTAGTAAGGAAATCCTTCTAGGTGACTCAACTTATAAGTGTATGACATCTAATTGATTGTACCACTATACTTGGACCTCATCAGACCCATCATCGAGTAGAATGCCTCCCTTTGGTATGTACCTGACCAGACACATGCAGTAACTGCAAGGTCCACAAAGATTCCTTACAGAAAGGATACAGGGCATAAACACAATGTCCTTTGCACATCACCACAAAGCTCTATCTTTATACTCTGCCTCCATCAGACTACTGAGAGGTGATCTATGCCTAGCATACAAGGCACCCCTGGACCCCACTCTGATGTACCTTTTACATATCTGCAAAACATACAGCATCAGAACTACTAAATATAAAGACCTAAATTTTGCTTGCAACATAAATAGGACATGTTAGAGAAATAGACGTATCTCAGAGAATTCTCTTTCTGGAACAGGATCCCCTTTCTATGTGAAACAATGTCTCTCCCTAACCCTATTTAAGTGCAACTTGCACCACTGGATGGTTAAACAAAAACTGACCCATAGTCTGGTGCCTACATCTCTGAGGGACAGAGGCAGTCAGTAAATCATGTTGTAACCAACCATCACCCCATATATAAATGTCTAAAACATATAACTTATGGGATACATTTGGGTTGTATGGCTAGGCTTATAAATGCTGTAGTGGTCATGATCCTAGCATGCTCCTATGAATCTATGAAGTTTAGTTTCTTGACTATGGTTATTCTAAACTTAATATATGGTATCGGAAGTAATCTCCTCAAGAAGACATAAATAAGTTGCTGTTGTGTAAAATCAGAGTTTTCATATACTGACATAATGGTATAGTCCAACCATACCTTGCAAATCCAGTACAGTATCATACTCTATATGTTGCAAGCATCCACTTTCTGCTGATAAAACTCATAGCGAGTTGTAAATCCAGAGAAAGAAAAAACAAAGGGTGCTCAATGAAAAATACTGTTATTCTCGGAGTCAGAAAATCACACACATTGGTCTGGATGCTTGGCCCACCAGTCTCATCATCAGTATGTGTACCACAGCAGCACCTTACCATTTTAAAAAGTGTACCTTTGTGTTGGGGCATCACCACTTGTAATAATGCTGCTCCTTAGTCTTCTTTCCCCAGAGACTCCAACTCTCAGTGTCGGATCACATTTAGTAAACTCCTTGTGGTCTTCCTTTTGTATATCAGTAGTTGCAGCCAAGACAAGAAATCTGATTGACTCATAGAAAAATTTAAATGTTGCTTACCTCCCATATAACTACAGCTTCTCTCCTATCAGCCTAAGTGATTGGATGTACTTTTTGCTTTCTTTTTTCCAAGGAAATATACATTAGTATTTGGGGATTGAAGCAGTTTACATTTAGGATCTGGTTGTGGCCTTGACCATGAGGTAACCGTCCCTGGCAAGTAAGAATGGCATACCTACCAGACAGGCTTTGTACCATCAATAAAATCAGAAATATTACCTGAACCAGGAAACCAAGTGCTTTGAATTGCTATAATACCATAACAAAGCTCTTCTGATTGAAAAATAGGGACATACTATAATCTAATGATACACATACCATGTGTTCCCCTAGCTGGCATTTGGGGCCTAGTTCTGTAACTGTCCTTAAGGTTTCCTCCTAATCTCTTTAACTCAGAATTCAGAGACTGAAATTTTGGGCCATGTTAGAGTTAGAACACAAACGGACAGTGTGCTCTTTCAGAGTCTGGGGCTTGCCATTTTTGTAGTAGGTTTGCTAACGCCTTAGCAATATAGGTCACTGGGTTGTCCCCTTCAACTAATTCTGGCAAGTCAAGTTATACAAAATTATTGTGACAAGACTGGTTTTCATTATCATTCATTCTGAGTTCTAGTTTTTGCTTCACAGGGATAGTTGCTCAAGCTGATGTGAGCACACAGTATACAGGTGCTTTGCTGTTCAATCCATTGGTGTATAATCTCGATCTTTTTCCATCTGGATGTCTTGGGGGAATATAGTAAGAGATGAGTACAACTTGTAAAATGGCATAACTGATCATATTTTTTTCTGCCTGCTCCTTAATTTTATCTTGGATTTTGGCACCATGTCACAGCAGGTTTTGCCATATTGTTATTAAAGCAGTTTATTTCAGGACTTTGCTAGATTCAGCTCACTTAAGTCCTACTCACTCAAGTGGGGTTGACAACCTAATCATGTTGGCAAAACGTGCCATTACAGGGTGAAATTTAAGTTGCAGTGTAGTAGGACTGCAGATCAATTAATTAACAGCTCTATCTGTATGCTCTTTCCCAATAAATCCCCCCTTAAAGAATTATGATTATTTTATTCTCAGAAGAGCTGAAGTATGGAATACTGAATAGAATGGAAATCGTAATAAAGGAAATCATGTAAAATCTAGAAAAGGAAAGGGAAAGCTGGAACTACTTGGGAAACATGAAGACTGGTAAAGAAACAAAACCAGAAAAAAGAAGAAAGTGGTAAACTACTGTTATTCAGAACCAAGTTAAAAATATTGTTTAAAACATATGCAGAGTAGTAGGAAAGTGGCAGACCTTTTAAGATCATTACAGAGGACAGGATTTATAAGTTTATTGTATCACACATGTAAGATACTTAAAAAGACTAAAAAATACTAAAAAAGTAAAAATGTGATAAAAAAATGGTAAAGCAGTTCAGGAATGGAAACAGCAGTGGGTAATAAAGAGATAAATATCATGAAAGGCTTCCTTATTGATGAAAAAAAGGTAGGTAGAAATGGCCAGCTAAACTTAAGAAAGCAGCAGAGAATGACAGATTATCCCTTGAGCATTGCCCTTTTATACTTTTTTGTCTGAATGTATTTTATTTTGTTTTTATAATCATCTATGATATACTAAGGAGAAAGCTCATTCTGAAATCAGCATTTTTTCTCTTGGTGCTCCAAGCCTTGACAGGGAACTCCTTTTGTAATCATCAGTGATTAAGGGACTTGGATGCTGCTGTGCTATGCTGCAAAAGGCAGCACATTCAGTAAAGGGATCTCCAAGCAAAGTACTTTTACTGTCATACTTATGTTTTGATCAATTTTAATTAATTTATGTTAATTGTTTAGCAACTAGTATATGGGAGGGCACCTTATGAATTGAAGTTGCATCTGTCTGAATCCCTGCCTTGTTATGAGCTCCATTCCATTTAAGTGGTGGTTATGGGGTTAGGAGACTGATAAATCTAAGTTGTGCTGTGAGCAGCCTTTTGCAATCTTTGCACATGGTTACTCAAAAATGCAAATGTGCATTACGTTTTTTTATGGGTTTGCTCTTCTTTGCAAATGAAGTGATCAGCATTCACTAACTTGTTTCCTAGGTTGTAATGGTTTGTCAGGCAAGCAAGCTATAAAACAAAAGATTTTAGAGTCCATTAGAATATCTTATAATTGTAATACTGACTGCTGACATCTGACTTTACATCTGCAAATAGATACTGTATAAACATTTGAATACAGAAGGTGTGTCACTTGTATCTTTTGGAGTGGACAGTAAAACATTGTAGGTGTGACCAATTGTAATAGGTACCGAAAACTACAGTTGTTTTAACTCCAACACCAAAAACTAGGTAACTGAACATGAAGATACTTCCACAAAGACAAATAACATCCACAGTTAAAGGTGTTTTAACTCCCTAGTACTATCATCATTGCTAGTAAATAAATCATTCTTGGTAGCCTTATTAATTTTTTTATTTATGTAGAAGCACGGCATTTTAAATGAATTGTTTTAATTGAAATCTGATTGATTTTAATTGTTTTAATTATAGATTGTTTAATTAGATAATTAGATGTTGTGATTTAGTATAAAAATGAACTGTTCAATGATATAGTTTGTAAGATCTGAAAAAGCATAGAATGTCTACGTGCAAGCGCTTGTCTTATGTATTAAAAGTGGATTTTATTGCATCGAATAACGTAGCTGTGGTGGTTTTGCTGAGCTTTTTTTCTGCATATTCATGTATGTATTTTTCTCATGCAACATTAATGATAGGTTTGTTTTAATCAGTAGCTCACCTGGAGCAAACTATACTGTAAAGAAGCAGCTTAATTATATATAGCATAGTAATTATTCACCTGGTATCTATGTGGCAAACAAAATCAATGCATTAATGATTTGCACACTGTTCTAGCTCTCCTTTTGACACATAACTCAGCTACTTTTAATTCAAATGATTTGTAATATACAAGCTATTTAGGATCATACACAAGTTGCCCAAGAAATAAAATTAAATATGCTATTAAAGCATCTGCATAAATGCTGCTTATCAACACATAGCACATTAGAAAACTATCCAAAGGAATCTCAACAAAATAAACAATTTGGGCATATTTTAACAAATATCATCTTGTAGAAATTTTAAAGGGAGGGGTTGTGTTTACACCAACAATGCTGAAATAACTTGTAATTTTAACCCCCCCTACAAATGTGTGAAATTACATTTTATAAAGTTTGTCAATACAGTCCAGTAAAGTTAAGGGCATTAATGCAGATGGCATCAACGATGACATTAAATTCATATCATCCCATTGATACTATTAAAAGCCCAACCCCATGTTTTCCCAAGCATTATATCTCTCAGTGAAATAAGGACTGAAAATTAGAAAGAAACTATGAAAACAAGGAAACGTGCAAATGTCCATTAAATATTTATTTTTTGGCTCACAATGTCACAATCACAGTGGCAGGGATAGCCACCCAGAGGTGTAAACCTTGGCTTTAGATGATTGTCAGTGTTGAAGTGGCATCCCAACCCCATGTGCAAAAAATGTGAAAAGGGGTCGAGGATGGATGAAATGTCAATCTTAAATTGGAGAAGATACAAAACTATATTAAGAAAGATTAATATTCATTTAGAAGAAAATAAGTGACCAATCAAGAAACATGCCATGTTGCAACAACTAAGGTAGAAGTCATTCTCATTATTAGATAGTTGGAGATTAGAAAATGATACCCCCTTCTCTCTTTATTTTTCTATAGTCTTTTGTGAATATAGTGCTATTAGTCAAAAGGTAGACCATCATACATCTATGAGTTAACAATAAAATAAATTAATCTGTTAAAGAAAAGGTTGGCTTGATTATATGATGAATGGTACAATATTAAAGTAACATTTTTGTGAAATACTCACTTGGACATCTGTCAATTTTACTTTTTAATGCAGTTAAATGCAACAGCCTGGTATCAATATGGAGTTACCAATACAAGGCCAAAATCTTTACATTAAGGAAACAGATTCTGACTGGATAAATTATTTTCATTCATTTTTCATTATGGTTTATATAAGTTCTTCTAGGATGAAGATGTTTATTTTAAAGTTTAAAAAATACAGTAACATGTTTAAGCCATAATTAAACTAACTGGCTAAGTGACCTGATAACATTCAAAGCCTGCTAATATTCAACTCACTAATGCAAAACAAAAAGTTATGAGTTTATGCAGGTCTTATGCATGCACAAGGATGGCTATTGCATTATTAAATATGATTTCAAACAAAGAAATATGCTCCTTTTCTAGATGGATAAACTGTGTATCATTCTATCAATCCCCTTGATAGAAATTTAAACACGCAACTCTGTGGATAGAATTCTGAACACAGAATTCTAGACATATCATTTTATAGATACGATTCTAAAAACATAATTCTATAGACAGAATTCAAAACACAGAATTCTACAGATCATATTTTATAAACAGAATACAAAACATGTGATTCTATAGGCAGAATTCTTAAAACGTTATTCTACAGAAAAAATTCTCAACATACTCTACAGATAGTATTCCAAAAACAACATTTCTGTAGAAATAATTCTAATAAAATAATTTAACATACAAAAAGAGGTCCAAATAGAATACTAAACAATGATTCCTACAAAAATTATATAAATAGAACTCTACAGATAAAGTTCTAAACTAAGAATCATGAAGATACATTCAAAACACAAAATTCACTCAGTAAAATTTCAAACAGCATTCAATACTTAGAAGTGTAAACAAAGAATTCTTCAAATATAGAATTTTTAAAGAATAACCGATGACATTGGTGTGGTATATTAAGATTTACCCATGGTTGGCGTGGTTTAATCGCAAGGGTGAGGCCTGAGTCATTTAAAGCCAACCTTGGATAAATCTTAATATACCATACCATGGAGTCAGTTATTGCTATTATACAATGACATTTAAGGAAAAAAACTTACTTTTCTTAGATAATGCCTTTGTATAATGGCACCATGCGGTCCTTCTGTGGTTGGTCTATATCCTGTTGCCTTTTTTGATATACTGTGCATGCTTATGGGACTTGCATTCCCACTCATACCCAGAACATCAGTGCTTTGGAAAGGAAGCAACAGAGAAAAGAAGGTCTCCATTACTCCATTTTTTTTTTAAATAAAAAAAAAAAGTTTTGGACAGTTTAGGGGTAGGAGAGAGACAGAATGGAGGAAAAACAAGGAAAATCAGGTACATGTCTTTAGTTTTGAATAATGCACCTGATTTTCCTAGTATTTTTCTCTGTCCTGTCTCTGTTATGTTCAGAGTCCGGATTTGAGATCTTATTTTTGTAAAAAAAAAAAAAATAAAAGTTAAAACTTAGTGTATGCAATGGAAAAACGTCTGGGGGCCTGAACTTTTTCCGTTGGTATATGTTCAGATTTACAACGGGCATGCTGATTGGGCTGACCAATCAGCATGCTCGTTTTGTATTAATGGCCAGTCATTGTATAATTAACAATAAAACGTATATAAATATGTATTTGTTTCTTTCTGTGTAAGATTTGTATAAATGTTCTACTCATGTTGGTGTACCCCATATTTTATGTGCACTGATGTTCCTTTCTTTTAATTCAATTGTAATAAGTCTGAGATTAAAAAAAATAATAATGGTCCTCATCATTTAACTAAACATAGTTCTAAACATAGAATCAAAATGTAGAATTAGAGGTATATAATTTTACTAAATCTTTTGACAGAAAATCTAAGCAAAATGTTCCATACAGCAATTTCTAAATACAATTCAAAAAACAGTCTAGTCTGTTCAGTGCTAAGGTTCTATGAATTTCAAAGCTACTGTTTGCTGAGATCATTTAAATTACTGGCATTTAACAATTTTGTATATAGCTGGTGTTATTGATGGTGTTCGTGTATGTTTTATCTGTTTTTGTGATTATTGGATGTTGCTAAAAATTGTGGGTTAAAAAAATAAATAAAAATATTGGAAAAATACTTTTGCATTGTAATGGTTCCATTCCACAGAGAAAGAAAAGTGCTTTCATTTTTTATCTGTTTTTAAATTCTTTAACAGTCTGCATCTACTTTAGATAAAGTCTTTAAGTCTATATTAGCAACTCCAGTACATAGTTGCATTCCATTATGCTATTTATGTGGTCTGTTATTAAGCCCTGGTTTCATTTTTGTGTAGTGTGTGTCAAGATAGTTCAGGATTGGTCTTTGCATTAAGGCAGCTCCAGGCCAGTTAACTCATAGCTAAGGGTCTTAGGTTTTTACCTGCTACCTACCCAGTTGTAGTTTATGTTCATAAACCTAGTGTAT
Organism: Protopterus annectens; assembly: GCF_019279795.1. Classification (NCBI taxonomy): domain Eukaryota; kingdom Metazoa; phylum Chordata; order Ceratodontiformes; family Protopteridae; genus Protopterus; species Protopterus annectens. Next base: position 628,201,963 of record NC_056748.1, on the reverse strand, counting down.
CTGTTGTTACCTGCCCCTTATAATAATTTGACAGCATAATTCCCTCCCTCTCCCTGTTTATTGGTTGCTGACAATAAGCATGTAAGTATCATTTTAAGTTTCTTCTCTAAAACTACTCACCAGGCTAAAAGACCTTGATAAAATTGGTTAATATTGACTGTACTGATATTGCTTGTACTGATTTTAGTATCAAATTAGTGAGTTATTTTATTATAATTAGTTTACCGTTTTTTTTTTCCTGGTGACAAAAGGTTTCCAAGGTAGTTTTGTACTGGATCCTTAGTAGCAAGTCCACTCAAACATTAGCCTAAACAAACCAAACTCCAAGCAGATATAGTTATCCCTGCCCCTAGAGTCATTCCTATCAGTATCATGGCTCCCCACAACTTATCTAGTCAGCCAAATTGAGATGGGTATCTTGAGATAGTGTAAGAAATGTTTCATGCTGCCTGATGATCATCTGTTACTCAAACAGGGTGGCACAGTGGTGCAGCGTTTAACGTAGTCTACTCACAGCAAGTGTTTCTCTGATTCGAGTCTTGGTTGGAGCACCTTCTGTGCGGAGTTTACATGTCCTCCCTGGGTTTGTGAGAGTTATCTCTGGGTACTCTGGTTTCCTCCCACCATTCCCAAAGACATGCATCTGGAGTACCAGCCTGAAAATGGGCTCTGTACCAGTTGGACCTTCCCAGTAAACAAATGTTAAATAAATAAATAAATAAAATAAACGGCATGCCACAGTGTATGAGAGATGTACATGTGTAATATTCTTGTATGCAAAGATCTCACACATTAAACTCAAACACCAAAATTGTCAGCAGTAAACCACACATCACATCTCATCAAGGCCATCACAATGCACATCATCCATCACATGCTAAGGTTACAAGATTAACATTCCTAAACCTTAAAGGCTGCCAGAACGCAGCACAGGCACAAAGCACACCCAGCAACTTAAGCCTACCACTTCATGTAGTACAAGCAGTCCCAAAGTCAGAGATGCTGAGCCCATAAGGCAGGCATCAGACCAACCAAATATTATTGCTATAGGTGACTCCATTGCAAGACCTAGAGATGTGCCCGTTATCCAGCTAAGCAAGGAAAGAGTGATTAATTGCTTATCTCATGCCAAGATCTGTCAGATCAGTGCACTCAAGTCATTGAACAACAAGTATCAGCATGACTCTCATTGTTCATGCCAGTGTCAATGACGATGTGTACCTCCCTGGATTGTATGAAGTGAGACATGATGGAGCTCTCAGACTATTTGTCCAAGGCAGATATGAGCCTAAGATTGAATAGTATTCGACTTTCTCCAAGGATGATGCCATGATATGAGCAAAAAATAATTGACTTCAATAATTGGCTCAGTTTTTGGTGTCATCCAAAGGGGATTTCATATTTATCAGCCTGGCAGGATATGACTGACAGGCCATGATGGTTTTCTGGGGTTGTTCTGCATCTATCCCCGCTAGGATTTTGATTATTGGCAAAGATATTGTCTACTGCCATATTGCTTTTTTAGGCAATGCCAACCTGATAAACCTACCGACATAATGAAACAAGCAAGGGAAAATATGAAAGTGTCACTGATCAATGCAAAGAGCCTAAATAAGAAATCCCGCTCCTTACAAGCCTTTCTCACCCTGGAGGACACTGATGCCCATCTAGTGGCTGAGACATGGTTTAAAATAGTGGTGAGCACTCCAGTTGTGCAGGGCTATAACACCTTCCATGCTTTTAGATCAGCTAATGCGCATCAGAAAAAAAAAGATTGAGATGGTCAGTCTTTCTCACACATCAAGGCTGGTAAAGCAGCATGATGCACTAGCGCTTCTTTATGTCCAGATAACCATCAGAAAAGATCCATGCCATATATTATCTATCGATAGAACCCATCTATGACAGAAATCCACAACTCCTATTGACAGGAAATAGAATTGCTCAGTATTTAACCCAATGCAATTTTCCTAACAGAGTTAGATTACCTAACTATAGACTTGGAAGCCTATATCACAGCTAGAGCACAGAGATTCCTGGAGCACTCACTAGGGGGAATAACATCTTGAAGCTTGTCTTTACTACTATGGGAGCATCTTGCACCGTCCGTTGGGCATCTTCATCACTTGTTAGGTCTGACCATAAATCAGTATCCTTTGAGGCAAAATTAATACCAGAGATCTCTTCCATCCAATGTATCTTTAGAAATTTCATTAAGACAAACTACCTATGCCCATGTAAAACAATGGCAAGCCTCAAACCCCAACCAAATGCCACAGACTCACCAGGTCTAAATGAAACTATATCTAAAAGTACTGCTCTTAGATTAAAATCTGAACTTTTTGCAGTTTGAACAAAATTTAGTAGAACCTTGTTTAGTACTATTTTTAAACTGTAGTTTTTTTATATATTGTAGTATTTTAGGCATTGCATATGTGTTTTTATTAATTATGGTTTGTGTCATGGTTCTTTAAGAACTGAAAGACTATTCATGAAGGTGCGTTTTGTAGAAGCATGTGATGAATTAATGACACTATTTAAGATGTTTTAAATGTTAGTTTGACTGTTCTGAAGAAGTTAGAGATTATTCTAACAAAAGCACTTAATGCACTGTGTTTTACAATAAACTGAGTGTGTCTGCCATTTGTTTTCAGTTTTTTATTTTTATTTCCCAACCAAATCCAGTTAACACAACTAAATACACAGAAACATACACCTCCACACTATATCAGCATGTAAATAGCTACATTGATACAGCTATATCCCATAGTAATAAGTGCAGGGCAAACCCCAGAAACAAACCAACCCACAAGGTGGAACCATTAATAAACAAGATTTACAATAAAAGGAAAATAACTGACCAAAAATAAGAGCAAATAGTTAGAACTCTTGCCACTGAAATAAACAACTCAAACACTTAATAAAAATCCACCAAAACTAAGTTTAACACTAAAATAGCTACCCAAGCCAAAGACAATCACATGTCCTTTTTTAGTTATGTCCATAACCTCAAAAGCATAACACAGCAATGCACTGAGCTGATTGTGAATGGTGTTATTTAAACTGAGGCTGAAGTTATAGTGAGCCTACTGGATGATACATTTAGATTTAACTTTTCCCCTCTCTTCTTTGCATTTGTCCCTTAACATATACCTGAAACTGGCTTACCTCCAGGTTTCACACCAGACCAAGTCCTGAAGGTGTTATCAAAAACTAAAATATTGGTTGGTCCTGAGAATATCCCTGACTGCAAGATTTAGCTACACCCTTAAAAACATTGTTCAATCTCAGCCCCATATAGGCTTTATACCAAGCAAATGGAGAACAGCTGCTTTCATTCCCCTTAAGAAGGACCTTCCACAGACCCACGCAATTGCAAACCCATTTGCCTGGCCAGCCTCATATGCAAACCCATGAAAAGACTCATCATGGAACTAATCCATCAGGACATAGGGAACCTCCATACAATGGAGTTGTGGATTCATCATTGGCAAGTCAGGATTATTCATCCTGGTAGAATTTTTAAAAAGGCCACTAAAGCAATAAATGAAGGCAAAACAGTACACACACTACATATCTCAATTTGGCCATATCTTTTGATGCAATTCCCCACTCAGGCATGCTAGAAAAGCTAAGCAAACTGGGAATAAACCCCTATGGCACCTTCTGGATTGCCAACTGGCAGATAAGATGCAGGAAATCAAAAAGAGGAAGTTCCCTCCACAAACAGACCAATGACTAGTAGAGACTCCTAGGGTTTTGTACTGGGACTTTTTCTGTTTGGTATTTACTTTTCTGAAGTAAACGCCAGTGCAAAAGGGCTTTAGCTGACTAAGTTTGCACATGACTGCAAAATAAGATAAGTCACTGAATCCCCAAATGACTGCTATCCAGAGAGGGGTTTGTCCCATGTAAATAACTAGTGCCAAAATCCTGGACTAAAACTGAATGGCAAAAAATGCATTATTGTATCCTTTTGGAAGTCATCTACTGCAGGGAATAATCACATTGACAATATGCCCCTAAGAGTTGACCCACTTGTTCAGGATTTGGGAACTTATGTCTTTTGACCAACATATGTCCATTGTTGAAAGAAAGCCCTTCTGTATTGCACAGCTTTCAAATAAAGGAACTGTGTCTAGATCTAGAGAGGTCATTGCCCCCCTTTACTCAACCCTCATTAGGCAAGTCATGGAATATAATGCCCCCTTTTAGCATGTGTCTGGCCAGTCCCAGCTGGAGCACCCACAGAGATGCCTTACTGAAATGATACAGGGCTTAAACATGTCTTGCATGATCCAACTCAAAGCCCTGTCACTATACTCAGTATCCTACAGACTGATAAGAGGTGACATGTCTCTTGCATACATGGCACCCTTTGACAAAATACTGATAGATTTCCTGCACATCAGCAGGTCAAATGGCATAAGAAATACTCAGCCAAGAAATCTAAACCTCTTCTACAACATCAACAGAATGGTTTGAAGGGACAGACAGCTCTCAGAGGATACCTCTGCTCTGGGACAGACTACTCATCCACATAAAACAAAGTTCATCCACGTCCACATTGAAGTGCCACTTGGATCTATGGATGGGAAACAAAAAAATTATCCCAGGACTGCTGCCTGTACTACTAGTGGAAAGAAGCCACTATTAAATGCTTCATCCCATGCATGAATCCGCTCAAATTTTCTATGGTATGATCCTAGTTAGTCTCATTAGGGGCTATATATTATTATCGACTATGGGATGGGTAAGGCCAATCCTTAACCAAACGATACAGTTTAGTTTTAGTACAAAAAGGGATATTGGCTAGGCTTAAAATGGCCAAAATGTAGACAGCATTCTACATATAGAATTCTATAGACATAATTCTAAACCAAACATTCTAAAAGCAAAAATTCTAAATCCAGAGCATGGCACACAAGTCTATGGTTAGAATGCTATTGCTAACTACACAACTATGCAGACAGAATTCTCACCACAAACTTCTACAGAAAGAATTTCACAAAAGACATTCATCATATACAATTAAACAGACAGAATTTGTTAGAATTCCATGTAATTTTAAACTCAGAATGTTAGACGAAATTCTAGACAATGAATTTTACAGACATAACACTAAACACGGACCTCTCCTTACAGAATTCTAATCTCATAGATACACAGAAAGAATTCAAAACAAATTGTATAAATAGTCCCTGGGATTCAGAAACATACTCAGTATGAGAGTGCAATGGCTGCTGTGGAGATACTGACTGGTGTGATGTGGCTTGAAGGTGATTATCAAAGGAGGAATTTAATGACTTGACTATTAACTAATTAAGATAATTAAGGACTTCAGATTCTGATGAAGTCTTTACTAAATGTACAAAAAGATGAAAATTCTTACCTTTGATTTTTTTACAATAAAGATAGTAAAGTGTTTGCCCTGTGGCTACAGCATTCTATTTTTTTTAATTTGTTTTTACAGTGATTTGGAGTTTGTCATCTTGTTATTCCTTTTAATTAAGAAATCTGCTCATGTAAATCACAATACTGTTGAGGAGAGAAAGGTGTTTCATTACTACAATTAATGAATTCTCAAATTGTTGTAGTGTTCATGCTCAAAGCACAAAAGTGTGCACAGAAGTGCACCTTTATGATGGCAAAAGAATGTCTCCAAACCACAGTAAGTGGTTCACAATAGTCTCTACACAGTTTTATTCATTAAAATGGAGACAAAATGAATATAGAAAAGATGGAAAGAGAAAAGAGATAAGAGCAAGAAGAGGACTATATTGGAAGACATAGGGAAGGAACACTTTATTTTTGGATTGGAACCCATTTTCTTTTTCTCAAGAAGGGTAGAGGTGAAAACATGTAAGCGAAGTCAGACTATGGAAATAGGGCAGAGGTATGAAAGAAGCGGCAAACAAACAGAAAACACAGACAAAGACTAATTCTGCAGGTGTTGACAAAGGGGAGGTTGACAAAAGGTATATACATATACTGATAGATGGAGGACAAGTGATAATGGGGAAGACTGGACAACAAACAGGAAAGAGATGCCACACAAGGAAGGGGAAACACCATGATGGAGGACAAGGTGGGGTCCCATCTTCTAATTTTGCTCCCTTAAGGGATGCAAGAAGAGATCAGTTACCACTATAAATTCCCACTTGGTTGTGTTGCCATTTAGTCTGGTGTAACTCTACAAGTATCCTAACCAGGTAACCAGTGTAGGTGTCAGGAACAAGTCAACAAGCACCGACATCACCTCCTCCAGTTCCTGCTGAGTAACAGTTCAACACCCTCTAGTGGTGTCACTGTAAGGAACTATAACACTCTCTTCTGATGATCAACAACCAGAGGCCACTGAGGATTCCTCCAGGTCACCCCTTGCCACAGGACCTCAATTACCCAAAGGAGAAGCAGGCCTGGAGGCAGACGGTGAGTCAGCAGGAGATGGGAATGATGGCAATGAGGGGACCAGTGCTGCACCGATGGTACTGCTGTGACATTACAGAAAACAATTATAAAAGGAGAGAAATAAAAAAATCAAAATATAAAGGAAAGATAATGACAAAGATAGAGAGGGAGAAAGAGCAAAAACATTTCTAGGCTGTCTGTATTTGATGATGATCTTGCAGATATTTACAAGTGAATTTAACAGCTGCTTGGTATGTTATTGTGCCAGGGGCAATAATGCTGACCAGGAAGAGAAGGTCATATTTCCCTATCGGAAGATATATATACAGAGGTACAGTAGCATTAGGTTGTGGGGCAGTGCAGTTTTAACAGCAATGTCAGGATAGTGTTGTTTGCCATCAGGAGCTATGCGGTTATGAGTGTGCATTTTTGTGTATGATTTAATTAAGGGACTGGGACAAAGACAGCATTGCTAGGTATGCAAGCCAACAGTTTGATGTACTACACTGGCTCCACCTAAGACAGACAAGGCAGTGGTGGTATCACAAGCAGCTGTCAGCATACAGTGGGCAACCACTGTCATGTAGGCAGCTACACTACACAAGACAAAGTTTGCCACTTGATGGATAGTGTTGGGCTAATGCATAGCCAATAAGACAAGATATGTACCCTACTTGACTTATGACCGCCTGTAGTTTTGCAGTATTCACAACATGATACCATGCCAAACACCCCTGTGTGTCAGGCAAAATGTAGCAGTGGACATGCTGTGAGGTCAGAACAAGGAGGGCATCTGTTTACAAATGTCTAATATGTTTATTCTCCTGAATATGTATTGTGTGCATGAGGGTTAGCAAACAATCATATACACAAAGATTGTATCAGGCAGTATAGTATAGTAATGTTACAGATGGATGTTATTGTTAATTCTAATTAATTATAGCAGGGGTACTAAAATGATGGTATGATATGCAGAACACATCTATAACATGCCAGGCATCATATTCACCCCATATATGGAGAGATGCTCCATTTTCCACAAATACAATAGCTTATTCTCTGAAATCTAGTCACGAGGTGAAAAACATTAATAAGAAATAAGAGTGATGATGAATTACATTTATTTATTTATTTACTCTTTGTTGAGTGGGTTAGTTCCACTAGGCCAATGGCCTCTTCAGAGAAAACTTAAGGTGGTATTCATACTGAACAGAAGAAATTTGGCCAATGAACTGGGATAACTTCCATGCTCTGTTCAATAAGTATCATGAAACCTTTACATTCTCCTGAGCTACCACCAAATTATGCAGATGGAGCCCCTTGGTTTAACATTTCATCTGAAGGACAGCACACACACTCAGGAGTGCAGTCGTCTCCTTTTGTTGTACTGCAGTGTCAGTATTGGAAAATTAATTCAACTTCCTGGTGTTGGATTAAAACAAACTGCTTTCTGACCCTTTCTGATCTTCTAGCACCAACAGTAAGTGTTTTTGTTGAGCTACTAAGACTGCTTACGCCCACTAAGGGCCCCTTAAACTAGATCTAAAATGAACAGGTACTGACTTGTCATTCATACTTGCTATACACCTCAGGGGCACTCTTCCTGACATGTTTTCCCATTGGCATAGAACATCATGATGACACCTATTCACATCACTATAATGATGCCTGTACTGCTCAGCAGAGTGGCTGATGCCAATATCAGCAGTTACCACCCTAGCAAGACTGTATCGGGTACCAACTTTATAATGGAAACCTTCCAAAGACCCTCCAGCAAGTTCTTCTGTGATTTCTTTGCATCAGGTACAGAAATATTTAGTTTTCTTTAGAGCACCACCTGGAAACCTGCCACCCTCACTGCCTTCAGAAGCCATAGCCATGTAGCAGGTCATATTGCTGAGAAAATGGCAGCCATTGACATATGATGCACATCATTTGGCATCTCATAAGCATAAAAGGTCACAGCGTCACTATAGTTTAGCATGCTGTTACATGACATGAGACTAGTGTTAGGGCAGAAACTATTGCATGTAAGGAACATAGCAGCACAGTACCTACATACATTTTCATTTTTGAACTTTAGCACCTCTGCAGACCATATGACCCCCATACATGTGCACAGCACTTTGAAGGTACCTATGTAAGTGCACAATGTTGAACGAGCCTCTTATCGCATTTCTAGGTTCATAGGTGTTTACTAGGCTAATGACCACAAGGGCCTTTTTAAGCCTAGCCTTGCATCCCAAATCACTGACACGTTCTGATACCCTTGATAAGTGTAAGCATGGGCCTGGGAGATGAACCATTTACAGGTTACCTCTGTCTATTACAGACATAGGTGCCAAACCAGGGATGAATTTCTGTTTTTCTATCCAATTGTCCAAGTTGCACTTGAATTGGATTAGGGAGGAACTCTGCTTCACATCAATGGGGAGCCTGTTCCATAGATGGGGTAGTCGCTGTGATATATACTTATCTCACCAGCAGGCCCTATTTATATCACAGGCAAGGTTTAAGTCGTAGAATGGATAATTCTGGTATTGTTTGTTTTGTGGATATGCAGGAGGTCCATCAGAGTGGAGTCTGACAACGCCCTAATGGGGAGCCTGTTCCATAGATGGGGTAGTCGCTGTGATATATACTTATCTCACCAGCAGGCCCTATTTATATCACAGGCAAGGTTTAAGTCGTAGAATGGATAATTCTGGTATTGTTTGTTTTGTGGATATGCAGGAGGTCCATCAGAGTGGAGTCTGACAACGCCCTGTATGCCAGCATAGATCTCCCCTCTAAAGCCTGTAGGAGACAGAATACAGGGATAGGGCCTTGAGATGGTCTGCCTAGGGCATATTACTTATGCCCTGTATTCTTTTCAGTGAGGAACCTCTGTGGACATTCCAGTTATTGGATATGCCTGGTTAGGTACATACCAAAAGGGACATTGTACTCAATGATAGGTTTGATGAATGTCAAACACAGTGGAACAATGACTTCCTTGGACTTGGATGCCATACCTTTGTTTGTAAGTTGCACAAAATAGAATGATTTCCTCACCACTGTAGACAAGTGATGATCAAAGGTTAGATTACTATCTATGTGTGTCACTAAGTCCCTGACTACTGGGTCAACTCTAAGGGGTGTGTTGTCAATGTAATAGTTACCAGGGATGGATGACTTCCTAAGGGATACTATTATGCATTTCCTGGCATTTACTTTTAGTCCATGACTCTGACACCAGATGTTTGTCTGTGTCAGTCCCTCCTGGACAACATTTGTGCCAGTGTGAGATTCAATGACAGGTCCTAATTTGCAATCATTTGCGAATTTAGTTAGCCAGAGACCAGTGACTTCTGAGAAGTAAATGCCAGAAAGGAGTGGTCCAAGGACTTGATTACTGGGAAGTCCAACTGGGCAATAAAGCCTCTTTTCATTGGAGGACCCCAAGATAATAAGCTCCAACTGACAAAAATATATATACACATTAGCCATAGTATACAGAGATAGCAAACATCTCTGCAAAGACAAAAAGACTACAATAAAATTCACATTTACATACAGTGTATAGGGTTGCATTCACATTGCAATGTACAGTATACATAGTTTCATTTTCATTACATTATACTACTGGCAGTGGTGGATGTGTGTGCAAACTGCACTTAGGTTCATGAATGGAGAACAGTATAACCACACATTTACATACAATATACAGAGTTTTCATTTTGCAATATACAGAGTTGCTTCTCATTTCAGCAATTAAAGTGGCAGATAAATGTGTGCAGACTTCATTTAGATTCATAAAATCAGTTGTGAAGAATATTCTGTAAAAATGCATTAAGAGAGGCCGCTAATTCTATTAACACAATTTTGCCTGCAAAAATTAATTTGCAATTGTTTTGAGAGGGAAATAGTAGGCAACAGGTTTTGGACCTTCGAAGAAAATAAATTAGGAGGATGTGTGGGAGATTTTACCTGTAGAAATGAGGTGTAAACCAAAGTTTAATCTGGAGAAATGCAGAACAGCCAGGAGTCTGCTAGAAGATTTTAGTTGTAGTTTAAAGGGATTTACATTGTCCCCCTCCCTCACATCCAAATGGGCAGAGTTCCACTTTTTGGATATGTAGTTGGAGCACTGTGAGTATCCTGCCAACTTGTTTGTTTTGCTTACTAGCAGCTGGTGCTTGTTTGTGGAGCAAATAATTGTATTAGTGGAGTGGTACACAATTATACCATATGGAAATGGGCAGCATTCTGGTTTGTTAATCAGATAATAAGTAGTCTCTAGCTGTAACAAGGTAAGGTAGTGTGGCAGTACCATCATAGGTGTTTACTAGGCTAATGGCCCTGGAGCCTTTGGAAGCCTAGCCCATAGATGTGCCCTGGCATCGTGCTGCTTGACATTAGTTCCCAGTGCCTCTATCAAGTAGACCTACTGAAGTGATCCCCGGGGTGAACTTTCTATTTCCCATCCACTCAACAAGATTTCTCATTAAGAGGGGACAGCGAAGTGCTCTGCTTGACATGTATGGGAAGTCTATTCCAGAGTATGGGCAGTCTATGGGTGAGGAACCAGTCCCTCCAGCATGTTCTGTTGATTGTGGTAATGAGGTTTAGGTCTCTGGAGCATGTGGTGTGGAGGGATTGGGATTTCTTTAGATATAGCATTTCTAACAGAGCTGGGTTGGACATGGCATTTTAAGTCAAGCAGAGATTGCACCTAATATGAGACAGAGAATAGCTGGAGTCTTGAGTCTGTCCATGTAGGACATGTGTTTAATGCCTAGGATCCTCTTCATGAGGTACTTCTGTGGCATCTCCAGCTGTTGCAGGTGTCTAGTGAGGTGCATGCCAAATGGGGCATTGTACTTAATGATTGGTCTAATGAGGGAAGAGTAAAGAGAGATGATGGCCTCTTTCTTCCTGGATGCAAAACCCTTGGTAATGAGATGTGGCACATAGGACATTTTGACCACAGTGGGAACATGGTGGTCAAAGGAGAGGTTGCTGTCAACCTGCATCCCCAGATCTCTTATAACACCTTCAGTGTTCAGTGGACTCCCATCAATGTGGTAATTAGTGGGAAATTAGTTTTTACCAAAGGGGATGGCTATGCATTTTTTTGGTGTTAAGCTTAAGGCCATGGTTTCAACACTAGTCATTGGTCTCAGTGAGGCCTTTCTGTAGGATGTCTGCATCACTTGGGGAGTTAATAATGGCTCCCAGCTTGCAGTCATCTGTGGGCTTGGTCAGACCGAGTCCCTTTGTGTTGGTCTGGACTTCTGAGAAGTAGACACCAAACAGGAGAGGACCCAGGACCGATCCCTGTGGGACTCCACTCACGATTGGTCGGCAGTCTGACTTGGAGTCCCCCACTTTCACACTGTGTGTTCCATCTGTGAGCCAATTTGCAACCCACCTAGTGTATAGTTTAAATATGTCCGGGACAGTCATTGATATGTCCTCTGAGGGCAATTAACTGTGAATCTAGTAACTCTGTTATAGCATTGTTCTAATTGATCTTTGAGTTGGTTGCAGTTTTTAAAAATGCAAATGGCATAAAGGAGTGGTGGAAGAGGACAGGTTGAAGCAATGTGCTTTCTGGCATCATCGGTTAGATATGGTTTGATCCTGTCGAAGGGGCTGAGTTTTTGTGTTTTTTTTCAACTTCCTGTTTTATGCAAAGGTCAGATTTCATGTTTCATCTATAATTACTCATAGAGGTTTAATGAGTAACATGATTGATTTTTGTACTGCTTGATGAGATTATATTGAGAACTGCTTTTTGTGCAGTTGTTTTGGAGTAAATACAATTATATTCCTTTTTAAGATTATAAGTAATTGAGAACCTTTTAGCTATGTTTCTATAGAGGTAAGGGAATCTTTGGTAATTTCTTGTAATTTTTCCAGGTTTTAGACAGAACAGATCAAGGTGGAACCATCTGCATACCACTGACCAAGTCTGATGGCCTAGTAAAGCTCAAATGGAGTTTGCAGCACATAGAAATGTTTTGACTCCTTAAGGGTGTATGTTAAGGGAGAATTTTCCTAAAGCTACAGATGCATGTATGAGCTTCCTCTTCATACATCTGTACCACGGTGTTTTATGTCTGGATTGGGAGCTTGGATGAGTTTTCCCTACATCTGTACCATGGTGTTTTATGTCTGGATTGGGAGCTTGGATGAGTTTTCCCTACATCTGTATCACGGTGCTGTAAGTCGGGGTTGGGATTGTGAGGGGCGTCCACACATTATTACATACGAGAAACTAAGTAGATAATTTGAGAGACATGCAGGCACATCTTGAGGAATGTCCTGGCATAAGATTCAGCCTACTGTTGAGCTGCATGCATGCTAATGTCAGGGTTACATAATAACTGAGTAAGCTGTGGGATAGATGTACTATAGCTGGCATTCACAGTGCCTGCCATTGTTAGGCTGCTTGTCAAATTATGGCAGGTGAGGGGTGTGGCCAAGATATTGAGCAGTTAACAGCACTGTTTTTATCTAGGCTTCATTTTAATTTCTCTGACAGAAATATCCAACAGAATATTTGAAAACTTGATTGATTTATAGTTCAACATCTGCTAAAAGATTTACTACAAAAATAAGTTTGAAACTGTTTTAATTCCTTTTTCTTGTCAAGGAAACTAGAAAGAACCAATTGTCTCAGAATGAGCCACTCTAAGTCCAATGAACAGGACAGCCCAATGAAAAAAGACATACAGGCTATACTAAGTAACACGAATGAGTTATCTGTAAAGATAGATGAATTAGAAATGGACAATTGTAAAGACGAATGTAAAAAACAATTCGAAGTGCTTAGTGAATCTCTTATACAATCATAAATCTTGACTATAGAAGATAGAAATGCCCGATTTTGATGGAAAATGAGACTAACACAATTTCTCTGAAACAAAACAACTTATTCTGGGAAAAATAGAAGACTTAGAGAACATATCTAAAAGGAATAACATCTGGATTTAGGGGATTCCTGACAAAGAAGAGGGAGACAATATGATTTGATTCCCTAATACTTGGCTGCCTAAAAGTTTGAGCCTACCTGAAGCTTTTTTCTTTGACATTGAAAGGGCACACAGATCACTTTCCAACCCTTCTTAAAATAAAAAAAAAAAAAAAAAAGACACCATCCAAAGGTTAGTGATCGCAAGATTTTTCTCAAATCAATACAATAATTTAGTCTTAAAAGCTACATGGACTATTTAGCCAGTTAAAGAAAATACTATAAGTTTTGACAATGATTAAGCAATGCTACTGATGTCAAAGAGAAAGGATGTGTGCTGCTTAAAAGCATAAAGAAAAAAATATTAAAGTACAAATCTTGTTTCCAGCAAAAATAAGGATTCACCTTCCAGAAGGAAAGAAGTTTAACACTTTGGAAGATGTAATGGACTTTATACAGAAAAATAAAATCGTAGAAAAACAGAAGAAATTAACTGGAATCTAAACTTCTTTGAAGAGAAATGCAAGAAGAGATGGTTGGTTAATAAAAGACAAACAGTAAAAAAATGAAGGACAAATGAAAATCAATGTATTTCATGGTTATGAATTATCAGTTTAAAAAAGTGCTTGAATACTCATGAACAGGTACTGGCTATTAAATGATTTACCTTGCAAAAGGTATTTCTTTTTTTCCCCTACTTCAAGTGGTTACTAATTCCCTTTTTATAATGTTAGAGTCGGATTCTTTTAGCTATATATGAAATAAAAAGCCACATATTTTCATTTAAAGTTTAAAAGGTTAAACTATTCATTTTATTAAAAGTTAATCATTATTATGATGAAATGTACATTAAGTGGCACCCTTTCTGATATCTTGGCATAGTTGAGTAATGAACTATTAAATATAATACAAGATAAAACAAATGATACTACAGAAGGTTAAGTTATATCCTGGGTTCTTAAAATGGTCCAGTAGTGTGCTACTGATAGTATACTTGACATGCAATAGCACTCAGGAAAGACAGGTTTTAAACAAAGTATAAAAATGATAGCTTCTTACATGTATAAATGTTAATATTGGAATGTTATCAAATAATTAGAGTAACATTCACACTTTTACAAGAAAAACCTGCATCACACATAACTGTCATTCTTTTAATGCAAGTGTATATGTTTTGTCACCTTTAAATAAATGAGTCTGCTTTATATTAAACATCTCATATAAATAGTGTTTACTGAATCATTGATTGGATACTTGCCAACTCACCCCAACAACTACCACAACCCCACTACCTTACCTGACTGCCTTAGTGACCACCTCCCTACCTCTATCCTAAGATACACCTCCCAAACCCTCAAACCCCACCTTTACAGGGATTGTCACAAACACACTAACTTCAGTATAGCTCAATTCAACCACATCCTTTCTAATAACGACTGGACTATCCTTACACAAAGCCCCCTCAGTGATGCTGTCAATATGTTGAACAGCATCTTTCTAAATAGTCTAAACCCCTTGGCCCCCTCTAGAAAGATTAGAATAAAATCCAATTATGCTCCCTGGCTTAAGCCCCCTCAGTGATGCTGTCAATATGTTGAACAGCATCTTTCTAAATAGTCTAAACTCCTTGGCCCCCTCTAGAAAGATTAGAATAAAATCCAATTATGCTCCCTGGCTTTCAAAAGAAACTAGGTCCTTTATGCACAAAAGAGACGGTGCTTGGAAAGCATGGATCAAAACAAAGGAACTACCTCTGCTACACAAATATAGACAGCTTAGGAATTTCGCTAAGAAACTATGACAAAAAATCCTACTTACCTCTTCTCAGCTCAATAGCAAATCCAGCCCTAGGAAATTTTGGTCTACACTAAATAGTATTCTTTCTCCTGGCTGTCCCTCAAACCCCTGCCCTTACCAAAACACAACCCCTATCGAAACTGCTACCCTTCTCAATAAACATTTTATTGACTCTATCCAATCACTCATACCTTCCATTTGTAGCACTAATTCTCTTCCTACTACTCCCAACCCGCCAAACAAAAATCTGTTCTCTTTTTACCCATCCTCTACTTCCTATATCAAATCTCTTCTACAAAAGATTAAACCTTGCTCTCCCTCCACTGACAATCTACCTCCTACCTTCCTCAAACTTGCTTTTAATTCCATTGCCTAACCAGTATCTATTCTAATCAATAGATCCATTCAGGAATCCACTGTCCCTACCCTGTGGAAATCCTTCTTTACTATTCCCCTGCACAAAGGTGGAAACTCTACAGTGCAATCAAATTACCAACCCCATAGCCATTCTATCCCCCTTCTCTAAGATTCTTGAAAAATGTATTCACTCAGAGCTTCTCACCTACCTCCTTCAACATAACCTACTCACTCCTACACAGCATGGTGTCCGTCCTAACCACAGCACAACTACTGCCCTCTTATCCTTCACACTTACCATTGCTGAGGCCCTAGATAACAATATACTAATATCTTCCTCTTCCTTGACCTTTCCAAAGCCTTTGATACAGTCTCCCACCCTCTACTACTATCTAAACTTACAAATCTTAATGTATCCTCTTCCTCTCTTGCTTGTTCTCCAGTTACTTATCCTGCAGGCAACAATCTATTAAATGGTTCTCTTCCTCTTCTCCATTTATACCTGTCCAAACTGGAGTACCACAAGGTTCCATCCTGGGTCCTCTCCTGTTTAATGTCTTTACCAATGATCTTTACACATCTTGTAAACATTTCTCTCTCATCCAATATGCTGATGACTCAACTCTCATCTCCATCTCTGACAACATCTCTGAACTCCATACTCTAACTCAAGAAGCCTTCCTTTCCACAGAACAATGATTATCCAATAACATACTTATCCTGAACCATAAAAAGACCAAACTCTTACTCTTTCTGCCCAAATCTCTCCATCACTACAAATCCACCTTTTCAATTACTTCCTCTAACACTACAATCCTACCTGAAACTCGCACAAAACTTCTGGACGTTATCACAGATGATGAACTAAAATTTAACCTTCACATGCTCCAATGTATAAAAAAGACAAACCAGAAACTTGGCTTAATGTACCGCAACAAAAGATTTTTAACTGCTAATGCTAGACTCTTCCTTGCACAAGCTCTACTCCTCTTCTCCTTTCTATATGCTGCCCTGGTTCTTACCAACATCCAAACTACAACCTTGAACAAACTTCAACAAACTTACCATAAGATAACCAGATTTATCACAAATTCTCCTTACAATTCTCATCACTGAATTAAACTCTCTACAGTGGCTTGAATTTCCCCAACTATTACTGCTATCTTAACTACAAATGCTACACTTCATTCTCCATAAACCTTCATCATGTCCTGTTCGCTCCTCCAGCTCTATCTATACTCCACCTCGGACTCTCCGTACATCAAAATGAACTACTGGACATCTATCGACCCAAATAAACTGTAGGTAAATTACTATATAAAACATTCAGTTGCCCATGCTTGGAACAAACTTCCACTGGATATACATTTCATCATCTACACAGCACACTTCAAAGAAAAACTCAAACTTCATTTACTTAACTCCAAAAGTTGCCCCTGCCATGCCCTAAATTTACCCCGCCCACTCACATACCATTATCAATCCCTCCCCTTTCACTCAAGTAAGTCATCAGGCCAATACTTACTAAACTCTATCAAACCATTACTGCTAAACAAAAACAAACAAAACAAAAAACCCTGATGTACATACGTGTGTGAGTGTGTGTGTGTGTGTGTGTGTGTGTGTGTGTGTGTGTGTGTGTGTGTGTGTGTGTGTGTGTGTGTGTATATATATATATATATATATATATATATATATATATATATATGTTACTCTGTAGAACATATGTACAGTTCTTTTGCATACATTGCTACATTGTATATTTAACGTTTTGTCTAATGGATTTTTTTTATGCCTTACTCTCAAGCCAAATTTTCTTTAATTACTGTAAACTGTCTGTGTATGGAGCTTTTCTATGTGGGTTTCCACTGAAAATGGGCTTCACACCCAGCTGGACCAACCCAGTTAGCAAATGTCAATAAATAAATAAATAAATAAATAAATGTTATTTCTTTAACCACAAAAGCTTTTTAATGGTTAACATAATTTGAAATGTTTTTTTTTTGTTTTGTTTTTTATTAGTTTGGAAGGGTTTGAGGGATTGACATACAACACAGAGGTGGCTTGGATTCACTCATGAATGTTTTTGTGTGAATTGCAGCTGATAAACTGTTCATTTCCAAGTCCTTGTCATGAGGACCAGCTTGAAGTGGCTTAGAGTTGTGAGCACTTCTGTGATGCGGTGGGAGTTTTGAAAAATTCTAAGAACTGTTCAGGTTACTTCTTCCTGTCTAAAAGTAAATGATCATACTATTTTGAATCATACGCTAGGATATGAATGCAAACAGACAGTGAATTGAATTCTAAACCACTGTCAGTTATTAAATAGTTTGGAACCCTTGCAGTATACCAAAAGGATAGTTTATATACTAGCCTATAGAAAGACGTTTTTAATAAAAACTTTAGGATTGTGTTTCTCTGTTAGTGTCGCCTTTTAGTGATAAAAAACTTAATATCTCAGAATTTATTATGGAAAGTTTGATCCTAAAAGGGAAGATTTTTTAGATGTTTGTTCAGATACTATTAGATATAACACTTAAGGAAAAGATAGGATTGATTCTAACAGTAGTACTAGATTAGAGTATCAAATATATAAGGGTAAATATAAATGTTCTATTATATAATATTCTACACTAGGGTTGTAGCTAAAATATAAAACCTAGGAATGTAGTAATAGTACAAGAGATAGTATACAAACAAAAATAGAAAGATCTAAATAACTATATATATATATATATATATATATTTATATATATATATATATATATATATATATATATATATATATATATATAAATAAATATCTACAAGGATGGGAGCCTGACATACTGGTCAAGTTAATAAAAACACTCGCTGTATTCCACTTGCTGTAATCCACAAAATATGTCTATAGTATAATATACAGAAAAGGACAAAACCTTAAAGAATATACTTGAAATATAACCAAAAAGAGAAATTCAGGGAATGATGAAAAAATGTGGCTCCTCTTCTCATTGCAAATTAGTTTGAAAGGGAGCGAGATGCGTGTTAACAATACGTGTTGTAGGATAGTAGGTAAATATTACTGTGATACAGAAAAAGAAGTTTATTGCACAACCTGTACTCAGTGCCCAGTCTTCTATATAGGGAAGATGGACAGAAAGTTTAAGAATCATATATATGAACATTTAAGCGATACAAGAATGGAAAAAGACACCAATTCTTTAGCCAAGCAGTGTGCTGAATTTGTTTCTGATTTCTTTAAGTTTTTTTGTTATAGAGGCTTTAGACATCTCTGAAAGGGGGGGGGGGGCTTGGACACTCCTACTAGAAAAACTTGAATTGATTTGGCAGTTCTGGCTAAATGCAACATCCTGGCCTGAATTACATGAACTATCTATATTGTGCATATTAAAATTAAAATCTCTAAAAAGATAGTCATTTCCATTGCATACACCTTGGTAAAAAAAGTTTTTAATAATATTTTAAAATATTTTATTTATATCTGAAAAGATTTTCTCTTTGCTTTAACCTCATAAAAACTGTCACTTTGTTATTGTTTGGTGGTTTGTTATTATATTATATTATTGCTGAAATTTTTCAATGTACATTTAAGTTTTTGGAATTTAAATTTATTTATTATAAATCTTCTTCTCTTTCGGCTGTTCCCGTTAGGGGTCGCCACAGCGGATCATCTGTTTCCATTTCTTCCTGTCCTCTGCATCTTGCTCTGTCACACCAGCCACCTGCATGTCCTCTCTAACCACATCCATAAACCTTATTTTAGACCTTCCTCTTTTCCTCTTACCTGGCAACTCCATCCTTAGCATCTTTTTCCCAATATACCCAGCATTCCTCCTCAGCACATGTCCAAACCAACGCAATCTCACCTCTCTGACTTTGTCTGCAAACCTTCCAACCTGAGCTGACCCTCTAATATACTGATTCCTAATCCTGTCCATCCTTGTCACACTCAGTGCAAATCTTAACATTTTAACTCTGCCATTTCCAGCTCTGACTCCTGCCTTTTTGTCAATGCCACTGTCTCCAACCCATACAACATAGCTGGTCTCACTACCCTCTTGTAGACCTTCCCTTTCACTCTTACTAGTACCAGTCTGTCACAAATCACTCCTGACACACTTCTGTGTTATTTATTATAAATGAATTCAATTATTCTCCGTTTGTAAATCCCTGCATATCATTGCTAGAATCTCATTGTGTTCTGACAGTGTGCTTCTCAAACAAACTGGAAATATAGAGCTGATACTGTAAGTATATTTTTAGCACTAACTTCTCAGAGTTGTGCA
This sequence comes from Protopterus annectens, assembly GCF_019279795.1. Lineage (NCBI taxonomy): Eukaryota > Metazoa > Chordata > Ceratodontiformes > Protopteridae > Protopterus > Protopterus annectens. Next base: position 628,182,151 of record NC_056748.1, on the reverse strand, counting down.
CTGTCTTAATTTTTGCTCGAGTGAATTATTTATATATTTGCTGTTATTGTTTTTTTTTTTTTTTTATGAAAAAGGAAGACACTTTATTCACCTGCTTATATATTTGTGCTTTTTCCTACTACTCAGTTACTTCATCTTGCTTTGCTTTTTCCTACTTGTTGCCCATTCTCTGAAGTGTTCAACTGCATCTTTTCTGTTGCATTTATTACTGCTTGTTTAAAGCCTGTCTAAATCAGTAAGTGTTATTCTTAAGTGTTATTCTTAACTCTTAGTTTTGGTTTAAGCACTTGGGCTTTAGGGGCACTCCTTAGCTCTTCCTGGCCTTTCTCCCTCAGATTCTGACAAACATGGATGGACAATTTCCTACAGTTTCTCCTGCCAGTCTGGTTGATATGGGCATCCTCAGACAGTGTAGCAACTGCCTTATGTACACAGACAACCATCTACTACTACCACCTAGGAACACAATCTGTGAGAGATGCAATTACATTAGGAACCTAGAGTCCAAGGTCTCTCCCCCTCAAGCCAGTATATCTGGCACTGAAAAGGTTATCAACACAATCACTGCACCTCAAACACCACCCACTCCTACACAACACACATCTACATATGTGGAGATCCTCCACATAAACATATCCAAAGGAGATCTCAGAGGCAAAAACACATGGGATATCCACAGCCCTCCACACCACATACCATGCAAAGTTCACACACCTGTGCCTCACAACCACTAAAGATTCACCATAAACCCAACATATTAGTCATAGGACACTCCATTGTGAGACATACAGATGTACCTCTCACCAGGCTGGCTAAGGAAAAAGTCATGGTTTGTTGTCTGTCAGGTGCCAGAATCAACTTTATCACACACGCACTCAAGTCTCTTAATAACAGGTACTGTTATGACTCTGTCTTAGTCCATGTTGGCGTGAATGACTTGAGACGTCCCAGGCAGCTGTGTCCCCTAGCCTTAAGCAGAATTCTGCTATCACCCAGAATGATGCCCCAATACAAACAGAAAATTGACTTTAACAATTGGCTTAGTTTCTGGTGTCATTCCAGGGGGATCCAGTACCTGACAGCCTGGTAAGGTATGATCGACAGACCATGATGCTTTGCCAGAGATGGCCTGCATCTATCTCACCTGTGCTTCAGGTTTCTAGCAAATGCTCTTGCCTCCCCTATAGTGCCTTTTTTGGAAATGTGATGAGGTTAAATCTACCAACATAAAAATTTCAACAAAACACAAATTAAAAGGTTATGCTGCTAAACTCTAGGAGGCTAAACATGAAACTGCACTCATTGCAAGCATTCCATACCCTGGAAAATGCTGAAATCTATGCAGTCACAGAAACGTGGTTCAAAGCTGCAGAGAGCACCCCGGCCTTACCTGGTTACTCATCCTATCATACATTCAGACCCCAAACTGTGGGCAGTAAAGCCAAAGGAGGTAGAGTTAAAATATACATTAAAGACATACACACCTCCAGGCTGGTCAAACAGTATGAGACACAGGAGAAACTCCAGGTGCAGTTAAACATTGACAAGACCCCTATTCAAATTATAGCTAGCTACCAGCCCCCAAATCTGACTCATTATGACCAATCCACCTATTTGGACCTGTTCAAATCTATCAAGATTCAACCCTTTACCCTGATCCTGGGTGACTAACTTCACAAACAGACCAGAAGAACTACTCATGCCAAAACACAAATGCCCAGAGATTCCTTGATTTCATCAATGCAAATGCCTTAGAACAGCTAGTTGATACCCCCACAAGGGGTGATAATATCTTGGACTTAGTATTAACCACCATGAGTAACCACTGCAACATCTCTATAGAATCATCCTCCCTGGTAAGATCAGACCACAAAACAGTCACTTTCTAAGTCACCATCTCCCTCAAACCCCTTCTAGCTAGGATCAGACAAAAACTTCTCCAAAGCTGATTAAAGCCTCCTGAGGGATGATATAAACAACTTCACAGCCCCCTCCCCCTCTGTAGGAACTGGCACCAATATCCAAAACTACACCAATGCACTATACAAGCATTTATACAGATGCATGGAATCAGGAATGCCAGACAGGACTAAATCATACTCCGCAAAGAAGAGTAAACCTGTCTGGGGAACGTCTGCAATAGAAAATCCCTATAACAAAAGGAAAAATTGATGTCCAAGACCAAGAAAGAGCAGTTGCCCAATTGGAAGCAATGTCTCTTTAGCACGAATAAGCAAATAAGAGCACTAGTGAAATCTTCCAAAGCAAACAGAGTCCAAATTGGCCACATCTATTAGAGACACTCATAAACCTTCTTCACATATGTCCGCAACCTCAAAGGAAACACCAAAATCTATTCAGAACTGGTGGTCAAGGACACCACATATACAAATGACATAGATATAGCAAACTTTCTAGCTGACAAATTCAGCAAAAACTTTACCTGTCTCCCTCCTCCCATCAGTAAATCAGGACATTCCCAGTACCTCCCCCTTCCCCTTATATCTAGGGAACAGGTCTTCACTGCTCTCTCAAAGGCAAAAAATACAGCCTCAATGGGACCCGATAACATCCCAGGCTGCATCCTAAGTGAACTCAGACAGGAACATGCAGCACCATTTGGCACCCTATTCAACCGAAGCCTGAGCTCTAGCTTCATCCCAGCTGAGTGGAGGACAGCCACCATCATCCATTTACAAAACAGTGGAGCATCCACCAACCCAGGAAATTATAGACCCATCAGCCTAACTAGCTTGATTTGCAAGGCTATGGAATAGATTATCATGGACCTCATTAACAAGGACATTGGCAACCTCAAGCACTCGATACCACGCATTTTGGCTTCATCAAGGGGAGATCATGTCTACTAAATTTGGTAGACTTCTTTGAGACAGTCAACAAAGCCATGGATGAGAGGAACACTGTGCACACCACCTACCTTGACCTGGCAAAAGCCTTTGACACTATTCCTCACTCAAGCATAATAGATAAACTCTCTCAACTAGGCATCAATCAATATGTTACCAGATGGGTAGCAAGCTAGCTCACTGATAGAACCCACGTAGTCAAAATAGGGGAAACCACCTCAAGCAGACCCGCAACAAGTGGCATACCCCAGGGCTCGATCTTGGGGCCTTGTATTTGGGATATACATTTATGAGGTGCAGGCCAAAACCAGTGGTCTATAGTTGACCAAGTTTGCAGATGACTGCAAGCTGGGTGCTGTCATCAATTACCCTACTGATGTGGGCATCCTCCAAGAGGGTCTCACCCAAACAAATGACCGGTGCCAGAAACATGGCCTCAAGCTGAATACCAAAAAATGCATCATCATCCCCTTTGGGGAGAGCGATGTCCCCACAACATATCAGATTAATAATGTCCTAAGCACTGTCAGTTGTGAGGGATTTGGGCACCCAGGTTGATAACCTGACTTTTGAACACCATGTTGCTTCCGTGGTACAGAAAGTCTTCTACATGGCCCACATCATAAGTAGGGGTATCTCCTCCAGGAACATGGAGGTCATAACATCCCGGTACTCTTCCCTTTTAAGGTCCATTATTGAGTACAATGCACCTTTCTGCATGTATCTCACAAAGCACATGTAGCAGCTGGAGAGACCACAAATATTCCTCACCAGGAGAATGCAGTTCTCAAACATCTATCATACACAGATAGTCTAAAAGTCCTATCCCTCTACTCAGTTTCATACAGATTCCTTAGAGGTGACCTCTGTCTGGCGTACAAGGCAATCATGCACCCCACCTTGATGGGACTGCTGCATATCCACAAGTCAAGCTCCACTCAAGTAACTCATATGCTTGGCCACAACCTGGTCTGTGACATCAACAAGACTTGTTGGTAAGACAGATTTGTGTCCCAGAGACTCCCTCATCTATGGAATAGCCTCCCTCTCCACATCAAGCAGAGTACCCCTTTACCCCATTTTAAGCTCAACCTGGTTAACTGGATGGGAAACAAAAAATATACCCCTGGGATTCCACCTGTGTCCCTGCTGGACACGAGCATTGGGTGCTGATTTGTCTAAACATGGGCTAAACTCTTGACTAGGCTTATAAGGGCCCTCCAGGCCAATAACATAGTAACCTCCTATGATCTTATGATGTATATATATATATATATATATATATATATATATATATATATATATATATACATACATACATACATATACATGTGGGGGCTATATGTATTTTATAGGTGTCAAAATATAGAACAAACATTAGTTTACATAAGATATTACATTATATGAAATGGGATTTTTTTTTTGGGAAGCTAAGCAGTTGGGCTTGGTTAGTACTTGGATGGGTGACCACCTGTGAACACCAAGTGCTGAGGGGGTGTCTGGGGGAAGTGATGTCATTGCAGAATGTGGTCATGTGATTGAAATTTCATCAGATGCTATTACAGTTTTCACAGGAAGTATTATAGCAAAGAAACTATTGCAACAAATGTGCTTATTAAATTTATATATATTTATGACTTTTTACTCAAAGTTAATTTTTAATCTACACCTATGAACAGGCCATTGAGAATGCATGCATTTTGTGGATTTAGTTGAACAGATATATGGAGTGAACTGTTGGGACTGTAAGGAACATGGTTTTTATTTTGTTGGTTTACATGGTGGTGTTGATACTGGTCAAGTTGTTCACATGATAGGCACAAGGTGCAGGATTTAATTCTCACATAGGATAATTAGCTGGACTTGGAATGGCCCACAAGAGTAGTTAGCCTGGTACTAATTTATCAACATGATCCTATGACCAACTTTTATCTTCAGTTCACCCAAACTGATGATGCATTAGGCCACAAGTTGACTCCAGTGTGTCCTATCAGCTGCTGCTTCTTTAGCTTCCTCCCAAGTGATATTCAGGTGATGGAGGTCTCTCATTACAGCTCCTTTCCAGTTTTGTCAAGGTCTGCCTGGTCTTCTCTTGCATCCAGCTAGTGACAGGTAGTTCCAGTTGAGGGACTGTAAACAGCTTTAGGCATAGTAAATAGAAGAAAAGAAACATAAATCATCTTACCTATAAATTAATAAATATGAAAATAACAACAGACTTCCAGCCTACAGTTGGAGATAATGTCAGGTACAGAAAAAGATGACTGTAGAGATATTCAGTTTGGTTAACATAATAAAGATTCTGAATACCTGTTTAAATTTTCTTTTTCATAACTCATTGACGGGCTTCAGATGATGCATACTAAAAAATATGAGATGCAAAAATATGCATCAGATGCATGAGCTAAGCATGGTTAGTCTAATGGAGAGTTTGAGAGGTAGTTTATCTTTTTCAACAAACTAGGAGTATGTTATTCTATGGTATAATGTTTTAGGGTTATGTCATTAGGTAATTTTTTATTTATTCAAAAATTTTGTCCATAGATGAAGATTTCATATCGATATATACAAAATGTTCTGTACATATATGTGATTTCATTATACCTGTATTTTTATCTCTTATATAAATGTCTGATTTTAAATGCATATCTATTAATATTAATGGACTGAATAATCCAGTCAAGAGATGGAGTCTGTTCAAATACTTACAATTACATAAACTCAAAACAGCATTTCTACAGGAAACACATACTTAGAAAGATGCAAATAAACTTGCATTAAAGAATTATTCTGTTTTAGCAGATGGTTCTCGCTTTCAAGCTAAAAGAAGAGGCATGCTCATTTTATGGAGGAACTCAACAGTAATGCCTAAAATAAAAGATACCTATGCTGATAAAGCTGATATGCTAAGAATTGTTATAATTAAGTAGAACAGAAAACTGTATACATTGGTAAACTCTTATTGGATTCAATGGGATGGAGCTAAAGATGCAAAAACTTAGACACTATAGCCTATTACATGAAAGCTGAAGTCATAATAGCTGGTGATTTTAATTGCATTTTATCAGACAAATATTCCACTTCAGATAGAAATCCGATAATCACATATTCAGATAGACACATTTTGTAAAAATAATTTAAAGGATATATATGAGCTTAGGAAAATAAACTCACTTCAATGTATCTAATATTTATATAGGATGGAACACAAATAGTGATAAATCTTTTGTCTCAATCTGTTATCACATACCAGAGAAGTTTCAATAGTTTCATGTTCATTATCGGACTACAGTCAATTTAATATATCACCGGAGATTACCAGCATACATTATTAAAATAAAAGGAATCAACAATTGGTGTGTTAAAGAGATCAACAATTTCCTAGAAATAAACATGAATGGTGAAGTATCTGACATTGTCATGTGAGATTCACTAAAGGCTTACTTAAATGGAAGTGTTACAAACTCGTATATTTGTCAAACTAGAGAATGGGACAAAGAACACAGTAAAGGTCAAAATAGACACACAAAAGTTAAATCAAAAATCAAATGACACTATCAGTTAGTCTGAACTTAAAAAACAAACAGAATATGAGCTGGATGATGCATCCTATGAGTGTAAGTTTATTGATCTAATCTGTTTATTTATGGAGATGGTTGTAGAGTATAATGTAGTATTATTTTTACATAAAATCTTCTTACAAAAGGACAGAGTAGCCATAGGCACTTCTAGTGCTAACAGTTACACAAACAGCCATGGTTATATAGGAGGAATAGAGAATTCTACAAATCAGTGAATATGGAGTTTGTGGCATTCTATATACTTTGTGGATGATCGCTTCCTGATATAGACAGGAACAGAATTGAACTTCACATCTTTTTATCACCATTTAAATGCCAGTACTTCTTTTCTCAAGTTTGAAATGAATAAGTCCTATAATTAGATAGATTTTTTTTAGATATCAAAATATATTTGGATTATAACAATGAGACAGGAACCAAGATTTTATCGGAAAAGTTGCTCCAGGAACACTTTTATACAGAACTAGTATGCATCCCAACTACATCTTCAGAAATGGGGTGAAGGACACGGAATGAGAGTATCCAGGTTGAATGGAAGTGATGAGATTTT
>NC_056748.1:628120153-628170153 GCF_019279795.1 Protopterus annectens | reverse complement strand
CCCTTATACAGCAATTGGGGCATTTCACACACAATTTGGCTCACTTCCTAGTATAACTGAAAAGATGTGGTAGGTAGGATGACACTTAAGATGCAGAAAAAAACGTTCAGAGTTACACTGAAATGACATGGTAGTGGTCACATCAAATCTCCCAGGTGGACAGTTAAAACAGCAAATTATTTTAACAACAGAACTTAACTGCCATTAGGAAATCTAAATGAAATGGTTTACAGTTTGTGAAAATTCACTTTAGAAATACGTAGAAATGCATAATGAGTCAAAATATACGACATGCACTTACCAAAACTGAGTTTCCTGATAAAGATCATCATATCATAAATCTTGACTGAGAGCCTTATACACATGTATTGTGAATCTATAAAATAAACCACCAGGTGGGATTGGCATAATGGTCAAGGTCTTTACTGCACAGATGCAAGGTACAGGGTAAGGGTTTAATTCTGATTTCTCATTTATTGGTTAGGCTTGTGAAAGTCAAAATATTGGATCTTTTCAGAAGTGTACAGGCCAGGGGCAACATTTTAAGGGTTGAGTACATTTTTTAAATGAAAGGTGGTGGCGGCAACAAAATGAGGTTTGAGTACAGAATATGAATTTCTGATTACACCTCTGCACATAGCTCTCAACCCTTTTCCTCCAGTCATGTCCACATCCATAAACAATCAGAAACAATTCTAAATTGCTAATATTAACTTGATAAATTCACAGAATAAGATAATGTGAATTAATATGCATTTTTAAAGTAAAATAAGCCTATTACTATAATTAGTATCTTATTTATTAAGTGCGGTCTATCAATTTCTCTACAAAAAACGCCAGTTTTAGAAGAGATTAGAAGGGATGCCAGAGCAGGCTTTTCAACTAAAATCAGTGACAGTTGATACCATTAAAAAATCCCCTCTCACCATCCTCTGACAAAATAGAAACCAGGATAAAGGGCATATGTCAAATGCAATTTAAACTCCTGTATAAAATGCAGCACATATAGGATGGAGCAGAATATATTCATTACATACTAAACATCTATTCAGTTTTTTTTTTTTTTTTTTTTTTTTGCTGGAAGAAATACAAATCTATGCCATCTCAAGAACAATGTTAAAGACAAAACTGCACGTAACTAGCGTTACAATGATGTTCTACAACAATTATTATTATTATTATTATAATATTATATTTTTACAAACAAAATGTCCCTATCTCTGTTTGTTACACTTATTAATCAGGATTAAATAATCATCCTTACATATACTACTTTTAAGAGTTACCCTGACATTGAGTTACTTTACTGACTAAATGCAAGTAGACTAGCAACTGTCACTAATCACTATCTCTTTATTTACAAAGGAACATACTTATACTTACTTTAGTTCTGCACTTTCACTCTGTTCTTCTTCTAACTTCTTTTCTTTCTTCTTCTTTCTTCAGTTCTTGTTCTTCTTCTGTTCTTCCTTTAAGTTCAGGCTCAGCACAGGCTGCACAGTACAGCTGACAAAATATTATACCACCCAATAAAAAAAAAATAAAATCCAATGGCAAATTAAATTATTAATAAAACAATCGGTCCTTAATCCTGTGTGTCACGAATCACGATTACGAATCAATCCACAAGCCCACTGACTATCTGTCCGATTGATTCTCGCTCTTTTCCCAGCACATAAAGCCCGGGAAGAGAGCGACAACCAATCAGCAGCATTTAGCCCAGCAGCAGCAAGCACATCATGACGTGCCTGCGGACGTCGCAGTCCGAGCCCCTTCCAATTCTATGCGGTTTGGAACCGCATAGACTTCTGGGCATCACAATGATGCCTTAATGACTCCACCGGGCTGCAATAAAAACAAAAAAGAAAATCTATTTAAAACTGCCGCATCCCGAGGTGGTTAAAGTGCGCATGCGCGTACTTCTGAGTCACGGACTCGGAGAGACAAATTTGCTTAAACAAAAAAAAATTACATCTGCTGCTGAAAAATTACATCTGCTGCTGTCAAACAAGAAAAGGTACTTTTTTTTTTACATTTTCTTGTTTTTAGCTGAGGGGGCTGCAGTCCGGCAGTCCGATGCCACGAGCCGCCCCTGTTCAGCACTAAAAGTATGATGACTGTAAAATATAGCCATACGAAAAGTACACCAATTATGAAAAGACCAGAGGTGGGAGAGAAAAACAGGCACATGATTTTATATTTCATCAAGTGAGTACAAAATCAGAGAAACTCCAGTATTAGGCAAGACTGGGTGTTCTGAAAAAAAATTTAAACTTTCAGCCCTTTTTGCTGTATTACGATCTATCTGCATGCAATATTGCCTGCCTATACATAAGCAACAATGTGAAAATTCTAGGTTGGGTCTCTACATGCACATATCATCACCTAAACAGTATAACACTGCATTTTAAATATCCCTGTATAGTTTGAAACATGAGAAAAATAAAAATAAAGGAAAACATTCCTTGTATCCCTTTTACTTAAATATCTTTTGTAATTTCGGAATCCAATAGGTGAAAACTCAGGATATCCAAAAATAAACATTGAAACTTTAGGACTCCGAGCCTCCTTTTAAACTCATTGGGGGGGGGGGGGGTTAATGCATGTGCTTTTATGCATATACATTTGTACATGTGCATGTGTGCGCCTGTGTGTGAAAATATTTGCAGGTATATGCATGCCTTTGTTTGTAGTGGTATTAAGGGATAATAAACGAGATTACATCAACAAGATGCAACCATACATATAAAAGAAAACATATTTTACCAGTGTTTGCCTCTTTCATCACTTTGATCATTATTAACATCCTAATGAATTCTCTCTCCAAAACAACAAATAAAATGTTCTGCTTTTCCAACTGAAACAGAGATACCCAAAGTGAAGGAGAATCTCAGTAGTGTTTCCTTATGCTGATCAGTAAGGTAAGACAGGTTACCCTTTCTGCACTATCACCTAGGTTTGACCGTAGTGAAAGGGAACCCAAGTGCCAAGTCTTCTGTTCTTATGCTAATCCTTGAGGAAGACAGGTTTCCTCATTTTGGATTACAATCAAGGCTGGCTCTGAGAGCAGATACCTATGAGCAGGGTATTCTATTGATGTCAACTGTACAAGACAGTTTAGCAGTTTGTGCATTGTCATCCTTAGTGCTTTACAAGAATTTTGGCTTAGATTTCAAAAGCAGCCCACCCTGATAGCCAAATATGTATGCTGCTAAAACAGAACCTCCATACCACCCTACATATGTACTGCTTCCACCCACATCATTAAAGTTTGCTAGTCACAAATAAGCAAAGGCCATCATCCTGCATACAGCATTTTCTTCTGCCTTCCATTGGATAAGTCACTTTTTAGTGCATTGGGTCTAACCCTCAATCTCTTGTCCGATAGGGAGGCTATCATTTGTTTCATATTCCCTTCTCTCAACTGGATCCTACAGCACCTTGGCTACTATTTAAACCTGGGTCATATGATTCATAGCCTGGCCTTCATCTTTTTATGTCATCTCACTAAAATATACACTTTTAGCAGTTTGATTAATTGCCTTGATAGTAATTTTACACAGATACATTTTAATTAGAAAGTATTTTTTCCACTGCATTTGATTTTTCAGATTTTTCATTTTTCTGAATTTTACAAACAGATGTGGATTTAAGTTATTTGTAAGTTCCCTTGCTGTATCAGTCTATTAAATCTCTCTCTCTCTCTCTCTCTCTATATATATATATATATATATATATATATATATATACATATACATATACAACAAAAAGAGCCCAGTATAAAAGCTAATATGAACAGCTGTGTGGGAATTCATCTCTGCCCTGGTTAGGTGGACAGTAAGGTGTTGCTGGGTATTTCTTTAAACCAGCTAGGATTGCCAAGTTTTTATTTTTAAGGAATTTTCCCGCATTGTTGGCAATGTCATTGAAGTATGATAGGCAGTTATTAACATATTCTGGAAGAATACCATGACCTGGGAAGATTCTTGGACGTGTTGAAAGAAAAGCACACGAGATGTATGAATAATATGTTAGATTACAAAATAGGACACACTGCTACATATTTCCCCAAAGAGATTTACTGGGGTTAAGGCCACCACAGAATTGTTTGTTGTCATGGTAATAGTAAAAAGTATTACAGGGAAAAAAATGTTGGATGAAGGCAGGTGCATTAGCCATTGTGTGGTGGCTGGGATTAAAGAGCAAGAGGAGTATGCCATCTTGGTAATATTATAGTACCAGATATTTTAATGTTGTGATAAAGGCCTGAATGAGGTTCTTGCTTCTTTCCCTTCTTGCATGTTTTCCTTCACTAACCTCTTCTTTTTCTTTGCATTTTTTTTTTCAAATAAAAGTCGCATACAAATTGGAAAAAATGATGCGCTGTAAATTAATGTACAATTCATATGAACAAAAACTGAAAATGTCACAAAAAATAATGACTATATATAAATGTGTACTGTTTTAAAAATATTCTGAAAAATAACAAAGTGGCACTTATAATTAAGGCCTATTATGTCTGACAGCGGAATCTTATTCATTAACAAAGACGTAATAAAGTAAATGCCTTACTCAACTCCATTATCATGAAAGGCTTTCAAGAAACATTATATTGCACATGTACTCGACTTAACAGAATTGTTTTCATTATAATGTAAGACATGAAACACCTTTATGAATCTTTATTCTTTATGCAGTGCTTTTGAAACCCACATTTTTGAAGTCTTTATGAAAGACATATGCTTCTGTCCTCTCCTATATTCAAGTAAACATTCAGTTAACATGTTTATCCATTTTATAGCACATGTAGAGATGGAGGAGACTCATTTGATATGCCAAAGGAAAAATGAATGCTTGTCCAGGCACCGGTATATGCATATGTGATTGTCGTTAAACCTGTAGATCTCGTGTTGCTGCCTACTGTTGCAGTGCTGTTAATTATCATCTCTATCAACCCCTTCTTTTTTCCATTTTTCTACATGAAGTTGGGGTGTTGTGTCAACTCCCCACCATGTTTCTCACTTTAATACTCTCCTACCTTCAAGAGGCATGTCTGACTGTCACAGGTATTATCTCACACAACCCATTCATTCTTTGCTGGATGCGATCAATTCCTCTTGCCTTCTTCCTGTCAGTCCCAAATCATCTTAATCAGATTTTCTGCTTTCTGGCACATATTCCCAAACCATTGTAAAATGTTCTCTTTGACATTGTCTGAAATTGGCACTACTTTGGCTTCTGCTCAGATGTCCTTCTTTCCTCTGCTGTCCCACAGTGTGCATAACACCACCTGTCATGAGCACTGTTTCCATTACTTTTAACTTTTTCAGCTGCTCAGCCTTCACTGCCCAGGTTTCACTACCATAAAGTAGTATTGGTCACTCCATTATTTTGTGCACCTTATAGTCCCATGTCTTTGGCATTTTTCTATCACTCACTACCCCTAACACTCTGTGCCACTTGGCTGCAGCCCCCTTGATTCTAGCTGGCCTCCTCATTCAGTCTTCCATTCTGTTCTCTTTGACTCCGATTCCCCCATTTGTTGCCACATCGACCGTCTTGTCTGTACTCAGTTTCATCACATGTGCCTTCAGTCTCGCATTCCTTTACATTAACATTAACTTGCTCTGAGTGCAGTTGAAATGGCAAATCATCTGCATACAGCCCCATTAACTTTGTTGATATGTTCTCTCCTGACCCATTTGCAAATCAAGTCCATTACCCTTATGAACAGCAGTGATGCACACCCATACTCACTGGGAACAACTCGCTGAAGCTGAATGCTGTTCATACTTATGACATTGTATCATTTGGTCCCAGTATATACGTCACATGGTCCTGACAAATGTGATTTATAAAAGCAAACATTAATGATATTCAGAGAATGAGCTGACTGTCCTGGGACATAACAGCGGCATCATGTAGTTAAGTCATGTATACTGATAGTGTATTATAACCAGAGTCTGTGATATATAACATATGAGTGGCAGACCTCCCAACCATCCTGAATTACTAATTTGTTACCACGTTTTGGGGTCCAAATAATGGGGTGCCATGATTCCCGAGTGGCACCCCTTCATTTCCGAATTTTTTTTAATTTTCCTCACTTTTGGAGCTGACGTCATCATGTGCACGATGACATCAGTACCGTCAGCCACATCAGCCAGTCAGAATTGAGCTCAAGGCTTTCCCGGCTGGCTGTTTGAAATCTGGCTTGCCAGCAACTACGACATCTGGTATGCTTTTATTTTTTCCTGCTGCCCCAACTTCAACATTGGAATGTATCTTCCTGCACTTATATGACCAGCGACAACGAACGCAAGTTATACTGCACAGCTGGCATCCAGACAATGCTAAGGTACTGTGCTAAATGAAGTATTCTTCCACAGAGGGTGCCGGTGTGTGTGATTGACAACAGAACTAAGGATAAGGGAACATGCGAACTAAGGATAAGGGAACATGCCTTTTTATGAAATAAACAGAAATGGAAGTAATCAGTGGATGTTTGACAGCCCTTATTGTATTTGGTTCATGTTTCTTGTGATAGTGTCTCTCCTTCTTGTGTACTGAATCACTTGTTTACATATTTAATTAAATAATAAGCAAGATATTTACTGCCATTCATACTTATAATCAGCACCTTGATCATTGAATGGTTTAATATAGAAATGCAAATCAACACAGTTCAGAACAGAGTTGACTTTTTGGGCTGTATTTGTTCATTTTATATTTGCTCCCTGTTGTATCTTGAGTAAGAAATAATGCTTCATATTCAGATTGCTTCTAATTAATCTCTTCTCCAAAAGCAGTGGCTATAGGCAAATAAAAAGTACTGAAAATAGTCACTAAAAAAAAAAAAAAAAAAAAAAAAAAAAAAAATAAGGAATCAGAAATCAGATGCATGTCTTTTCATAAATTCAGTACAAGGTGTAGTTTATCCATGGACCAGAAACACTTTGCCAGTTCCCACTCTCATATGGCAGCAAGCAACTTTCCAAAATTATGCAAGCAGTGTTTAAAATGTGTCCCTGTTTTTTTTTTCTTTTGCCCCACCCCCCCCCAAAAAAAAATGAAATTGAAAACAAGTGTGAGAAGCTGTGCAATATGCCTATGGCGTACAGATTTGTACCTATTTTTCATGGGCCTTATCCAGATTTTGATGTTTCCAGGTTGAGAGGTATGGTGAGTGGCATTTGAATGTGATGTCACTACATACAGCAGTCATTTTACAGTAATACATTTTAATAGTTATACAAATACTGCATCATTACTTTTGAAATCAGACTACGGTGACATTGGAGGGAACCTTTAGCATTTTCACATTCACCATTTCTCATGTTAAGGTTGCTCAGGGCAATATTTTAAGTTGAAGCCATTCACTCCACTATTTTTCATAAAAGATAGTCCAAGTAAATCTATGTTCAGACTTCTATTATTAGACTGAGCACCGACTCTCATTAGCTTCACAACTGTTTTATATGTTTAGCAATTTCTTTTGTTTGGTTACAAAAAAATGGAATGCTTTATTTCTTATTATGTACAAAACAGTTATCAGCGATTACTAGTGTGAAAACAATTTACAATCTCCTGTTTATTATTTTTTTTTTTTTTTGCCAATAGTCTTTAAACTAAGTGTAGATTTGTACTGGAGTGGAAACTTTTATCATAACCTGAATCTGTGAGCCTTGCTATGTTGAAACAGGAAGGTTGCAAGCTTTTTAGCCAATATTTTACTGCATTTGGTCTGCTTTGTTAAAATATCAACTGATTGTGTTGCAGAGTGTGTCGCAGAGTCAGAAATGAAGAAGAACACAAGATTTACTTTAGTTCAACCTTCGTATTTTCTGAGTTTGGGCAACCTCAGGGTAGATATATTTATAAAAAAATGGTAGTGGAGTCTTGCGCATTGCTAGGGGTGGGGGTTGCTCCTGCAAAAAGGAACTGTTTCTGCAGTTTGTTTCAGCTGCCAAACAGCATAGATATTTTTGTTTGCATCACATTATGTGTCAACAAATGACACCTGAATCTTACAGGGACTAGTGTTAGGTAAGCTAGGGTGGCTTTTGGGAACCCCATTACATGCGTTGTGCGTGTGCACTAGGTTATTTCATCCTTTACTGAGTAGTGTAAATATCATGCGTTAAGTGGAATTTTAATAAATATTGAAAAACCAGGGATAAAACAAATTTCTTGATAAGGTCTTCAACCTGTAGGTAAACTTCTTAGCTACATTCATATGTATAGATAGATAATACATAAACACACACACACACAATTCTGTGGGATATAGTTATGCATCACATCTTTAGCACCAGCACACAGAATTTCACTGCAGTAGAACTGTCAAAGGAAACTGCTAATAGACATTATTTATGATTTATACCACCCATAAAGTCCTTTAATCTGCATCTAACCCAACCCATTTATGTTTTCTGAAACAGCTCAATTAGTTGATCAAAGCATACTAGATGTTGTGATAAGAGATGGGGAAGCATTCTGTACTCAGCACTCTATCCATACATATATTCATATATTTACAATATTGTGATGTCTCATACTTTTTTAATACCATTAACAAATGTATCAGTCTCTCTCCGGTTCGATCCTCGGCTCGGGTGCCTTCTGTGCGGAGTCTGCATGTCCTCCCTGTGGTCGCGTGGGTTTCCTCCGGGTGCTCTGGTTTCCTCCCACAACCCAAAGACATGCTGTAGGTGTATTGGATACTCTAAATTGGCCCTAGGAATGACTGCATGCATGTGTGTGCCTTCTGTGGAAGGTTGGGCGCTGGGCTGGCAACTTGATACCATAAAAAACTCCACTGCTAATCATGAGCGGACAGGTGATCCGCTGTGGCGGCCCCTAACCAGGAAAATGCCAAAAGAAGAAGAACAATGTGTCAGTCTCAAAATATCAGTCTAAGCAGCAGTGTAGAGATATGCAAATAATCAGAAACTACAAATTCATGCTGCCTTCATAACCAGGCATTGTTAATAATGTTTAATTTATAAATGTTAGGGTACCACCTTAATGCTAAAGTTCCAACTTTAGAGTATTTCCAATAAAACACTCCTCAGAATCTTTTCAATGAAATACTGATTCATTAACAAACAAATTGCATAGAGTGCATAACAGATGCACTGAAAGTGCTGAAAGACAGTTGGTAATGTGTCCCCAGACAAACTGACAAGAAGAAACTATGTTTTCTATATCACAATACATGACTTTACCTCTCAACCTGGAATCAAAAATCAGGACAAAGGCCCATGAAAAGTAAGTACAACTGGCCAAAAATCTGGACGCTGATTAACATCCACTACAAATTCTTACCTTTAACTTTGTGCTTTACAAATCTCTTTTGATGTTCTTAAAAATTTTAAAGTGTAATGGAAACAAAAATGTTTAAAATTAGCAAAAGCATCTAACTGTAAAACGTATTATTAAACTACTGTAAAAATATTCATATAAAGTCATATTATATATGGTTTCTACAAGAATATGCCAATACATTAAAAGCTAAAATAAAAAAATGCTCCTTCTGCTACCTATTAGGACTTCAGTACCAGATTTTTATGATTTTATTGATCCCAAATCAAAAGGCATGCACGTGCCCTTATTTGTGTTTAAAGGAGCAGCATGCCTTCCAAGTGTGGATAAATCAGAGTTAGGAGAAGGTGGTAGGAGAGCAAAGAATTGGTGGGACTACAGCAGGTTAGCCCTATATTTCTGTCATTACATGCACATTTTTATGCAAGACATCAACATTTAATGTAAGTCACAAAAAATGATCATACCTCTCAACTACAAAGCAATACAAATCAAAGCATTTCTTTCAAATCCATGACAGCACAACAAAAAAAATGAATGTTTGGGGGGGGTGTACAATAATGCTGTGTGTATACAATTAGCTCATCTTCAAACTGTTTTAAGTTTGGAGAGAGGAAAACATAACTCTAAGGCCAAAGAATAGTAGCAGAAAAAGTTATTTAAGCCTAGAACATTACTGTCTTACCAAAAAGAGGTGAACAGAGGTTTGGTCCAGACTTCAAGCTACACACTTTGAGAAAGGTCCTCCTTCACAAGATAATCATCCTGTTTCCCGAATGACTTCATACCAGTTAACATTAATCAAATGTTCTTGTAAAGAACTGAATATACAGTCCTCCAGATGCCAAATACTTTTTACTTCCAGCTGTATTTCACATGCTATTGGCACTATTTGTACTGAGGAAGGAATGTGCTTTGGTGTATCACTGAAATCTTTTGCTTCACATCAAAAAAGGAACAAAGGGAAAACCCTAGTGTGTGTAATGCCTGTACTGTACCACAGTGTGAGGGATAACTGTACAGTTAATCCTCTGAAACATTTGCATTTGAAATGTTGTTAGACACTATGGCTATATTGTTTCATTAACAAATTAAACTACTTTATGAATGTCTAAACACAATTGTTCAGTGTAAAAATGCTGTATGGAGTTATAAAAGCTGTGGGACGCACTGCTGATGACGTGATGACATCGTCCATACTTTAAAATTGTAACTAAAATAAAAAAATAAATCAGGAATTTAAGGGGCAACTTGGAAATTTGTGGCACCCCATTATTTTGTCGTCAAAACTGGTAAATTCAGAGGAATTTGATATAGTTGAAAGGTATGAACATGACATTTTCTGCTAATTAACTCATCGGATTGAAACAGGCAGGTTTTGCAATATTCAGTAAAGGAGAGAAATTTTAGATTAAACTGCTTGTGAGTATGACTGAGAATATTTGTCCCAATGTTCTTTAATGCAGAAGTAAAGAATGTATTTGCCTTTGTCATTTGGCCTGTGAAAAGTAATTAATCACATCCATGCAATATGCATTTTATATAATTTCTGCACATTTTTTATGTAAACAAAGCTGTTGCCTTCAGTAACAGTACTAGTGGACTAGATATACAGTTATTGATTAGTTAACTGAATTTTCTTTGCCAGCAATTCTGTAGTTGTTAAGCATCATTAGTTTTATGAAAATGCCATTTTTATGCGAATAAAATATAATTCCTGTCTTGTATCTACATTCTAAGTCTGCAGTCATTTTAAATACCTTTAGCATGCTGAGACCTTGCTAGAAATGTCAAATTTAATTTCTCCAATATTACTATGGTAACACAAGTTTGTTAAAAAGCTTCTGATTTTTGGCAGTAATCTGTAAAGTAATTGTAAATATGTTTTTTTCATGAAATTAACTGTCATTCGGCTGATTTATGCAGGTATAACCTTAGAAATGAGTCACTGTCAGCCTGTGTTGGTTGGTGTTACAGGGTGCTGTGTGCACATCTCTGCCTCTGCATTATACGCATACACTGAATATGTTTATGCATTGCTGATTGAGTGTGGATGCCATTACAACTAAACATTAATCAAGTTAAAAGATGGTATAATGTGGGCACAATATTTTGCTTTATGTTAAATACAATAAAAGTACTATTATAAAAGTTCCAAGATAGATTACTATTAGAAAACAGGATAATTAAAAACTGAAAGCATGTATGTGTAGAAGGAAATTTTAAATGCATCAAGCAACATAAAATTATCAGTTCTGAAGCAATATGATGGAACGTAGGTAAGCAAAGGAACATAAAGTCTTTACTTCAAAAAACATGAATGAAACTCTGACAACCATGACAACAGAATCAAAAGAAACCTGCAGTTAACTTTCTACTTCATATCAATTATGTTCATGCACTGTTGAGTTCAGCAACAGTTCCATAAGATAAGACACTCCCACAGCATTTTCCGTGAAGTATTTAGGTCAAGAAGGTCCTGTACAAAAGCATTAATCAGAAGTATGGAACAATTGGAGCACAGCTTACTACAATATGATGTGGGGCAAGGACGGAGTCAAATCAATGAAGCAGTAAGTATAAAGCAACAATAAAGACAAATATATCACTACATTTATGAAAATTACTAAAGCTGAAAAAGAGAGAAGCTAAGAGGCACGAGACACCTTACAAAAAGCAAGTTATAAGGAAACTGAAACAGAAACACTTCACATGCACATACAAATGTCACTTTGTGATTTGGAAAAGATCAGGAAGAGAGATATACCTTAGCATGACAGAAAAGTGGATGTTTTTATATGAACTGTATTGTTTTGAGTGTTGCTATACCAAACTAAATTATTACTGATACCTTACAAAGGACAAGTCTCAGACAGCAGAAACTAGAACTTGGTTGCAAAAGCAGTTGTTCAATATGATTGTTCTCAAATGGGAAGGGAGACAAAATCTCAAATCAGATAAGTCGGCAGGAATTTGAGAGTAAATTTTCACCAAGGTGGGCCATCTACAGACTCTGGAAACTATACACCCATAAAACTCATTAGTCTTGTATGCAAAGTCATGAAATGAATTATCATGGAAATGATCAATAGAGATGTAGTAAACCTCCAGACACTGGACCCAACCCAGTAGGGTTTTGTCAAGGGCAGATCATGCCTTCTAAACCTGGTCGACTTCTTTGAGAAGGTAACCAAAGCAATGCATGAGGAAAAAATGGTTCACACTGCCTACCTTGAACTGGCCAAGGCATTTCACACAATACCTCAGTCATTGTTGACAAACTCAGGAGGTTAGGTACAAACTCATTTATCACCCAGCAGATAGCCAACTGGCACATTGAAAGGACATAGGAAGTTAGAATTGGGGATTCCACATCTACAAAGAGTCCCTCAGGGATCAGACCTTAGATGTCCACCTTATTGGCAGTTACTTCTCTGAAGTCAAGGACAATGTCAGTGGTCTCTGGATGACTAAATCTGCAGATGCTTGCAAATCAGGAGTCATCATTGAATCTCGCACATGGATTAAAACTAAATACCAAGAAAAGCATAATAGTATCCTTTGGGAAGTCATCCACCCCTGGTAACTGTCATATTGACAGTTTACTATGGTATGTTCGAAACTGATCCAGTCGAACAATGACAACACTGAAAAATAACATTAAAATCTTACAACAGCATAAGACTGGAATGTTGAAAATGGCAATGTCTATTTGACATGTTGAACATTACAGTCTTACACCTGACTGACTCAGCTAATCTCTACTATTAAGCAGGGGGGCTTTGCCCCCACACCCCCCCTACTTAAATATACCAACTCCAAGATCGCACTACAGTGAGGAAATGGGCTACTTCCCTTTTCCTCACCGAAGCGTGACCTCCCTCCACAATCTCAACTAACCTCGTTCAACCTCTTTCAGGTAGATTTCCTGCCCCTTGACAACCGTGTGTTCGCACATCAACCATTCAACTTTCTGCAATTTGCTTAAGTGATTGCAAGCCCATATTGACAACACATCTCTTAGATGTGACCCAGTTGTCACGAACTTAGCGACACACACAGATAGTAATCTAGCCTTTGACCATCACGTGTCTACAGTAGTAAGGCAATCATTCTATGTTGTGTAACTTATAAACAAAGGTATGGCATCCAAGTCCAAGGAATTAATTGTTCCTCTGTATCTGGCATTCATCAGACCTGTCATTGAGTACAATGCCCCCTTTGGTATGTACCTAATCAGGCATATCCAACAACTGGAATATCCACAGAGGTTCCTCACTAAAGGAATACAGAGTGTAAATAAAATGTCCTATACAGACTGCCTCAAGGCCCTATTCTTGTATTCTCTCTCCTACAGGCTTTTGAGGGGAGATCTATGCCTGGCACACAGGGCATTGTGAGACTCCACTCGGATGGATCTCCTGCATATCCACAAAACAAACAGCACCAGAATTACCTGTTCTAGACTTAAACCTTGCCTGTGATATAAATAAGATGTGCTGGAGAGAGAGTGGTATGTATCCCAGGCCCCTGCTTGTAAATGTTTAATCTCCCAACTCCCTGCTTACACTTATCATGGGTATCAGGACTTGTCAGAGATTTGGGATGCATGGCTAGGCTTAAAAAGCCCCTTGTGGTTGTTAGCTTAGTAAACACTTATGAACCAGGCAGCATTGCTCATTGTCAACCTTGTACAGTGAAACAATCAGAAATGAGGGTTTGAAATTCAGGATAGAGTACAACAAAATGGGTCTTGTCTAATTATCCATAAAAGGCAGTACTGGCTGTGAAAATATGCAGGTGAGACGCATTAAACAGATGCCAAACCTCTCAATAGTATCTCATTATAAAGAACATTTCTCATTCAGAGTCTTAAAAACTTCATGTTCCTTGTTGTTCCACAATTAAAGGGTCTGTCACACTTTCTGTATCAAGATATTTTTAAGTGACAGCTGTAGTAAATACTTAATCACAAAGGAACGCAGCACATTTTAAACATACTGTGAACTTCCTAGCTGAAGTAAGCTATTAGTAATTATTCCACGTTTTGTCATGAGAGGTAGTGTTGAGATTGAAATTTTGCACCACAAAACTTATTGCTACCCTACTGTCCAGCAAGGGAACTCCTTTCTTGTAACAAATTCTTGTTAGTTACAAATAAGTCAAATGTTGCACTAGACTCAGTCTACTCCCAATATATTGCTAAACTCTGGAATAGTATCCCGATGCAAATAAAACTCTCCGACAAACTCAGTAGTTTTAAACCACTGCTTAATCATCATCTTAACTAATCCTGGTCCTGTACAGGCTCATCACAAGGGTACATCTTTGTGATCACTGTATGATACTTTCTAAATACTCTCTTTAAACATACAATTATCATCCTCTTACTGAAATGACAATTATTTTTATATATAATTGCTGCATGTACAAACTACTAAGTTGCATAAGTGCTCTCTCTTTAATAACTTCCACCTCTGTAAAATCTTAGAATGTATAAATGTAACTGTTTGTGTATAAATGTAAATAGAAATGCAATTGCTCTGTTTTTGACTGGAACTTCGTATAATGCAATTTAAGCAAATGTAGCTTTTCTCCATGGGTCTCCACTGAAAATTGGTATTACCAAGTTGGACTTTGCCGGTAAACAAAGACAATTAAATAAAGTTTACACAGAAGTAGCAAGTATAATAACCATTAACCATACAGAACCACTGGACACACAGTCCCCTTTCATGGGTGACTCAGAAGCAATATCTGTGATTTGCTCAAGGTTACACATTAAGCAAACTGGGGCTGTAGGAATCAAACTGTTCCACAAGTAGTACAACTCACAGCTTTAACCTTCTGCAGCAAGTGCCAGAGTGGCTTTGTAAAAAATAAGTGCACAAATCAGAAAGAGGTGGGAATCACTGTGTCTAATAAGGTGGTATCATATTAGGGTCACTTATTATTTAGAAAGCATAATGACTGATAGTCTTTCAAATGCATAAATAAAACTATGCAATGAATGAATGGCAATGGATGAAGTTAACTGCTCTGCTCATGGCCAGCCTTAGGCATTACCCAACTAGGGGGCTGCTTAGGGTACCACTCTCAGTTCTCTTGTAGGTAGTGCTTTTTCAGGAATTTATTTTTATAGTAAAGAGAAATAGCATTTCTTTCCTATAAATAAAAAAAAAAATAGAAATGCATAACTAGCAGAGAAACAAGAACTGTGCCATAAGGATGAAGTTCAGCGGATTTGGCTATATGATTTTTGGCCAGCTGCTCATCATGCCCACAATCTACTTCGAAAACAACAGGTAGAGCATGAGTCAGGACAGAGGAAGAAGTCAACAAATTAAAAAACGAAAGACACCAGCACAAAGAGAAAGCTTGGTGGTGGCACAAGGTAAGTACTTGTAGACAACTAAATCTTTTAGATGGCTTGGGGTTGTCGGTCTCTGATTTTCCAAAACTATAAGAATTTTACTGGGATCCAGGAAGGAATGGTCTGACTGCATTGTGAGGAATTAGTCAGAGGGAAGGGACTTGAGGACTGTCACTGAGGGGATCAAAAAAGTTATGTGGTACAACCAAATGAACAATTTTCCATAAATGCAAAGTATTCTTCAAATTCAAAGCACTGTGTGAATTGAGTGATTTAGAAGTGTAATGTTACATCTTCCTAATGCAGAGCTTTCAAAATGACACGTACACTACATTAACATGCCAAACAAGCAATCTATATGGGCAACATGATACTTAAAATGACACAACTGCAGACAAGAAATGCAAAATGGACAACAGTTGCAAACTAGCACCAGAGCTATATGAAATGTTCAACTATACAAGGCAACAGCCCTACTGTTTGATAAATGTCAGGGCTACTCCAGTGCAAACCAACAAAAATGACAGCTGCTAAAAATATACGGTGCAATAATGCAATGCCAAGAGAATATAAAATTATGTGGAAGCAAAACTATCATAAAATGTTGTAAAGCCATAAAACAAAAAAGAGTGCCTGATATTGGCATGTGCACTCAAGATTATGTAGTACAAGACCTTACTTATCAATCCTTCTAATTAAATAGTAATGTCAGCCATTACTAGGCTTTGAAAGGCTCTATATTAAAAATACGTTGATAAACATGGCTGCAAGATCATACTTTTTAAAATGTCCAAACTAATTTTTATTATGATTTTATATTTTTAATCAACCATCATATCTCCTTGTTCTAAAAGATTTTGCAGAATTACAGTTCCTGGCAGTTTGCTACAGATTTCTAAATCTATGTAATGCTAGACCTTGGCCTAGCAGCAGTCCTAGAGATGTGCTGCTAGACCTAGGCCTTGCAGTAGTACTAGAGATGTGCTGCTAGACCTAGGCCTGTCCGCAGTCCTGGGGATGTTTTGTTAGACCCAAGCCTGGCAACAATCTTAGAGAGGATTCCCAAAGTCTCCATTTGCCAACTGTAAAATTTTGAGAAAGTCACTCAGTTAGACATTGCTCCCAGATGACCCCTGAAAAAAAACTGTGTCCTGTGGAATTCTCTGATTAATACTTTTTTCAAGAATATTTGAGAAACTAGTCTAATGGAAAACTGTTAATAATAAATTACTCTTCACCTACAATTTAATACATAATATTCTTCATATATAAGCTAGTTATACATCAGCTGCCATCATACCTCTCAACCTCAGAGCAAGAAATCTGGACAAGCTATATATAATGGGGGGAACAAAAGCACAAAAATAGGGACACTTTTTAAAATATTGTTTTTACAAACTTAGAAAGTTGGTAAAATAAAAGGTGTTGCATTATCATGAATTTTCTGAAGGGTTTGAAGTCTGAAACACAAATGTCTCTCTATTTTCTGACTTTAACCCTAAATGATTTCTTAATGATTTGTCAGAAAACCACAATTTTATGAGAAACTGACCAAAAATATCAGGTAAAAATCTGGACATTCTGCAAAAATCTGTACAGTTGAGAGGTATGGCTGCCATGTGTGGAAAGTTTAATATACAAACCTGACCAAGATAAAATGAACATATTCAAGTGATACTAAAAAATAACTAAATTCCCAATGCGTTCTTCTGACTGAATTGTAATTTCCACAAGTGAATATGACAAAACAGCTTTCAGATTTTACTGAAAGGCTATTCAAGTTTGTCCTCTTCATCCACACAGTTTTAAACTGCTTTGTATCACAAGTAAATTCTATTTCTATTAGCAAATATTCTGAGTTTTTTTTTTTTCTACATTCATAATGCAACACATCAGTATTTCAAATGTATCATCATATACTTTCCATATTTTATGTTTTATTTATGCATGTGTCCTATTTTCTGTATATATTTTCTAGAATTGTTACCCATCCAGACCATTGCAGCAAACAAATTTAATACATAAATAAATACAATTGTTCCAGCATTGTTCGATTTTGGGGGGAGGGGGGACTAAACTGTGTATCTTCTGATTTCATAATCTTCACTAATTTTATTTATTTATTACATTTTGTTGATCAGGAATGTCCGACTGGGCCAGAGGACCATTTTCAGCAGAGAAAAGCTCCACAGAAAATAAAATACAAGTAGACTTACAAGTAGACTTTAGATACACAGATCATCACAAAAATAGAATGCATTTTTACAATATCAAAAAAATTACATATCAAAAAGAAACATTACACAAGTATTGTGTGATTTCTGGTGGAGATCCAAGGGGAAGATCTCCCTCGATGTAAAAACACAACAGGATGGCGGGAACTGAAAACCTGCTAATAGAAACAGCTCAGTAGAGAATAAACTAGAAGCTGAAGTAATGCATTAATCGGCAATTGAAAGAGCTACTGGCAAAGGGGGTAGAGGAAGTAGAACTAAATTACAAAAGAAGCAGGAGGAGAGACTGTTTGAAGCGTAGCTAACAAGAGAGGAGAGGGGGTTTAACCAGGGGAGTAACAGGAGCATAGCTAATGGCTGCTAAGGTGGTGTTTTTGTAGTGTTTTGAATTGGTCATGTGAGGGTATGTTCCTTAGGGTTTCCAGGAAGGAGTTCCAGAGTTTGGCTATATTGTGGGAATAGCAGGAGTCGCTGTGTTGGTTGTGGGAGTTGGATACCTTAAGTAAGAGAGTTTGTTGGAGGATCTGAGAGCTTGACGGTTGGAGCATGGTTGAACTACGGTGGATATGGCAGGGCAGTTATTTGGATGGTAGATTATTTTGTGGGTTAAGGCTAGATGATTGAGAGATAGAAGGTTGGGTAGCTCTAGACAGTTTAAATTTATTATTTATTTATTTTTATTTATTTGACGTTTGCCAGGATGGTCCATTGGGCCGAAGGAGCCCATTTTCAATGGAGTCCTGGGGTGAAAAGCTCCATAGATACAGTATATTAAACAGGTTATTAAAGTACAAGAAGAGTACATGAAGCAAAAGTATATGTTAGTATAATTTGAAAAAAAAAAATTTATATCACATTTAGTAAAGTTTACAAATATATAGTCACTATCCTTGCTAACACAGACGTTAAGTCTAAAACAGTAATAAGTAGGTATTTACAATTCTAAACAGTAATAAGTAGGTATTTCCAATATGTATGTTGCCCCAGAAGAAATATGACCAGTAGGTCAAATATTTTAGATATTTGAGTTAGGATAAGAAGAGAGCGGGAGAAGGGGTAAGGAGTAAGGTAGCTGCTGGGAATGTTATGCAGGATGGGAACATGAGCATTCCCAGAGAGATGTTAGGTGTGAGTGGAGCAGAGTTTTATAGGTGGATGGGCTGCTGGTGAGGTGAATTTGAGGTGGGAGGGAGTTCCAGAGGCATGCCAAGGAAAAAGAAAGTAAAAGTTTGCCTACTGGACGGGCAGGCTTATGAAGTTCAATCAGATTCTGAGCATTGCTTCTTAGGAGTCTGTTAGTTAGGTGCATTTTAAAGGTTGATGCAAGGAAGGGGCAAAGAGAGGGACTGTGATGAGATTCAGAGCAAGGATTACGTGAGAGTAGATAAGGTAGTTTGGGCATCTCTAGCCAGTTTAGTTTATGGAGTGCAATACAGTGGTGAGTGGAGGATCTGTGTCCAGTGGCGAATTTGGCGATTTTGTTGTAGCAGGAAGAGAGTTTTGTTTTAATAGAAGATTGCAGGTTGGTTAGGAGTGGGGCACCATAAAGGAGAGAAGGGATGAGATATGTGGTTGTGAGAAGGAATCGTGTAGATGGAGTAAGGTAGCGAATGTGGCGGTAGAACATACCAAGTTTCTGGTGTGTTTTTTTAATATTTGTATGTATATGGGTATCAACTTTGAGAACCCCTAACAGTTTTGCATTGGGTACTATCTCAAGAGAAGTGTTATTGTGACTGGTTATGGAGAATGAATTTATGTTGATAGTTGTAGTTTTGGAAGGGGTAAATATCATGAGTTTGTTTTTTGATGCATTAAGTGCCAGGTGGTTATCTAGCATCCATTGTTCAGTGGATAAGGCATATTGGGTTAATTTTATGAGGGTGGGAGTGGAGTTAGCAGAACAGATAATTGTTGGATCGTCTGCATATTGGACAATTTGTACATTAGGGATGGCGAGGTAGAAGCCATTTATGAAAATATTGAACAATAGGGGACCTAAATTGGAACCCTGGGGTATACCAGAGTGAGTGCTGAGGAATGGGTAAATGGTTTTCTTTCATTTGACTGCTTTTTGCCTGTTGGAAAGTTAGTTGGTAAACCATTTGATAGAAGGGGAAATCTAAGAGTTTGGATAGGAGAAGGGTATGACAGATGGTATCAAAAGCTTTAGAAAGGTCTAGAAGGAGGGTGGATACAATACAGCTGGAGTCACGGGCTTTATTCACAGTTTCAAGGAAGGAGAATAGTGTGGTGGTAGTACTCTGACCAGGCCTGAATCCATGTTGTGTGGCAGTTAGTAGGCGATTGTCAATGAGGTAGGGTAATAGTTGTAGGTATATACACTAAGTAGATTAGAGATGGGAGATAGGATGGCGATAGATCTAAAATTGGAGATGTTATTATTGTTTCCTCTTTTGTGGAGGGGAATAATGTAGGCTTTTTTTCCAGAGTTTGGGTACGTAGCCTTCTTGGATTGACCGGTTCATAATAATACAGATGGGGTAGGCAATGGCTTCTGCAGCTGTCTTTAGGAAGAATGAAGGGATATTGCCAGGGGCATTGGAACATGGTTTTAATTTCTGAATGAGTTTTTTTTTTATAGTTGATACTGGGATGGGTTTTAGAGAAGTGAGGAAGGTGGGAGGTAGAAGTATTTGAGGAGGAGGAAATAGTGGAAGGTGTAGCTGAGTAAGAAGGGTTATTTGAGAAGGATGATGTCAATGTGGTTACGGAGTCAATGAAGAAGTTATTAAACTGGGAGGCTAAGTGCATCATTGTGGTCAGGGCAAGGATTCTCTTTTTCACCTGGGTTCAAGAGAGTGGAGATACTATCCCAATATTTTCTAGGGTTTATCTTGTGGTTATTTTGGAGTGTGGTATAGTAGGATTTGTGAACTGAAGTGATGAGCTTCTTAACTCTGTTGCGGAGCATTTTGTATTCATGTAGGGTGACTAGGGATTTATTTTTATGGTGGTGGTTCAAGGCTTTATCACGGAGGTGCATGGCCGCTAATGTGTCTTTAGATAGCCAGGGGATGGTGTTGCTTTTAATTCATTTAGATTTCAAGGGTGAAAAGGTATCTAGAAGGTTTAGAAATGTTGTATTAAAGTAGGTGACAGCTTCATCTAGGGGAAGAATTTTTAGAGGATTCCAGTTGAATTGTTTCAGTAGGTCAGAGAAGGTGTTGGGGTTGAAGTGTTTTAAGAAGAATATAGAGATGGTGGTATGAGAGTTGTAGGGAGGGAGAGTGACGATGAGCGAAAATGGGAAAGTGATCACTGAGGGAGTCAGGGAGGGTACCACTACTGGAGATAAGATGTGAGTGAGATACCAGAATCCAGTCAAGAGTGCTTCCAGAGGAGTAGCCTTTTGATGGTCTGGTTGTGGTGTTGATAAGCTGATGAAAGTTGTGGAGGTTTATGTTTAGGAAGTTAGTGGGGGATTGATTACAGGACCAATAAATATTTACGTCACCTAAGATTATAGTCTCATTGGTTATGTTGGTGAACCAAGAGAGAGAATATCCTTGAGGATAGGGGTATTGCCTCCAGGAGGGATATAGAGGGAGGCTTTGCATATGGATTTATGCTTGTTCAACTGGAGTAGAGAGCCAAGAAGGAGAAGACATGGACTGAAAAAACAGAGGGCAGGAGCAGAAACACAAAGGGGAGGAGGCACAGGGGATAGGCACAGGGTACTGTGTGTATGGGTGAGAAGAAACAAAGAATTCACAGGGGTATGGAGGTAGATATTCAGGTAGAGTAGTGCCGGGGAAAGTTAACTGAAATGTTCTATGCTTATAAATGAGACGGGAGAAATGTAATTAGAGAGTGGATACTGCCAACTGTTGACCACACTGAGTAATTACAGGGTTAGGCACAGCACTTCAAGGGGTAGGATGGGATGGATCTTGTGGAGCAAAGGGAGAGTAGGTCTATGTTGGGCTGCTGGCTAGCACACGCAGGGTCAAAAACAAGTAAGTGGGATAAGATAAGTACACAATTGGTACATACACTCATTCTGGTTCTTGGGGAGAAGCAGAGTAGTTTCCAAAAGCATGCCGGATCCCCTGAGATAGCTCCTTCAGGAGGGTAGAACAAAGTAGGACATCTGGGGTAGTTTAAATGTAGTAAAAGCAAGCCGTAAAGGAACAAAAAGAGATTATTGGTAGTATTGAAATAAAGAGAAGTAATAGCCTCTGAGAGGGAAAACTGCAGGTAGGTAGTGTAGTTTGTGTATTAATGGGTAGCCTAGGGGTGGTGAGAAGTGAGGGTGTATGTTTATAGGGACTATAGAGTAAGGGAAGACTATGGGGGAGGATAGGAATAATAAAATTAATTTGGAACAGATAGGTAATACAGTACAGCAGCACTTTAAATCTGGGCTAGAGACTGTGTATCATAGTAACCTAGAAAACAAGCAATGCATAAAAACATCTACCAACTAGTTGCATTTAAACACAGAGTAGGATAACAACTACCAACTAAATGCATTTAAAACAGAGTAGGATAACAACTACCAACTAAATCATTTAAAACACAGAGTAGGATAACAACTACCAACTAAATGCATTTAAACACAGAGTAGGATAACAACTACCAACTAAATCATTTAAAACACAGAGTAGGATAACAACTACCAACTAAATGCATTTAAACACAGAGTAGGATAACAACTACCAACTAAATGCATTTAAAACAGAGTAGGATAACAACTACCAACTAAATGCATTTAAAACAGAGTAGGATAACAACTACCAACTAAATGCATTTAAAACAGAGTAGGATAACAACTACCAACTAGTTGCATTTAAACACAGAGTAGGATAACAACTACCAACTAAATGCATTTAAAACAGAGTAGGATAACAACTACCAACTAAATGCATTTAAAACAGAGTAGGATAACAACTACCAACTAAATGCATTTAAAACAGAGTAGGATAACAACTACCAACTAGTTGCATTTAAACACAGAGTAGGATAACAACTACCAACTAAATGCATTTAAAACAGAGTAGGGCAGCATTAACAATGCAATAACTGTATGTACATTAGACGTTAACAGATTAACCAGCAGTTTGGGATCCAGTAATTACAATGGAAGAAACAGACAAAAATGAGGACAAACAAATGCTTATTGAACCCTCTCCTCTATCTCAAGATTGTAGCACTCTGTTTAGGCTTACAGTTATAACAATTACAACAGTATGAACAGTTTAGTTATTAGGTGCTTAAAACATACAGTAACTGGTGAGCGTTGCATAAAACAAAACAGTAGCAACACAACAAGTGTGGCAGGAGAATGGGATACAATTTAAAATGTCCAGTCACAGCATTAGGTAGAGAAACGCAAACATGTTAAAGGAGCAGTCACCTTTTGTAACATGGTTATAATACGGATACAACAGAGCACGTGGAAGCCACTAAAACTGTTAAATGGGATACCGGGCCTGTGAACGCTCATTAAGTAAAACAGCAGTTAGGAAAACTAGTCACTATGCTCATTAGAAGGGAATGCCCAACCTAGGAATGCTCCAATAGATCAGCCTGTGAACTCTTGTCATAAAGCAGCAGTTAGAGAAACTAGCCAGTATGCCTGCAGATGGAATATCCAGCATGTAAACGCTCCAATGGAGCAGACTATGAACGCTCATTCACTAAAAATTAAATAAGTAAATAAACCAGCAGTTAGAAAAACTAGTCACTCAGCCTGTTAAATGGGAGCACCCAGTATGACAACTCTTGCATAGATTGGCAATACAGAGCAAACGAGCAGTCTAGGTACATCTACAGGACTTGGGTAGCATGCTGGTGAAATGGCAGGAAAGCTGCTGAAAAAGTACGACTCAGGGCTGAAGTCATGTACGCTCAACACAGTTAACTGTATAAAGCATTTAAACAAATCTAAAGCTGAACAGCAAACATATCAAGGGCAAAAGCACCTTACAAAGGATAATGTCTAGTTTAACGCTGAAAGAGATGAGCAGTGATGAGATGCAAGTGGGAGGTTGGTGGCAAATTTAGCAATTTCATGGTAACATGATTCCAGTTTATTGAGGTCCAATTTCTGGAAGTTAGAAAAGAAAATAGAATCATAGAGAAGGGTACGTAGGAGGTGTGCACGTGTACTGGCAAGCCTGGCATTGGGTGTTAGGAATGGATTGGCTCTATACAGGCTTCCTAGTTTGATGTTGACATTTTTGATGGTTTGGGTAATATGCATGTCAATGGTATTCCTCTATGGTAATACGTAAGAGTTTTGTGTGGTTAGTGGGAGCAATTTTGGTACCATTAGCAGAGATGATGGATAGCAGGATTTGTGAAGTTTTGGATTTTTTATTGCTAAATACTAGAACTTTGGTTTTATTGGGATTTAAAATGAGTTGGTATTGTGAGAGGTAGGATTCGATGACCTGAAAAGCAGATTACATTCTAATTTGGAGATCTAGGGTAGAGGGAACAGAACAGATAAGGGTAGAATCATCAGCTTACTGAACTATGGAGGCATGCTGGATTGCTGTGCAGAGGTTATTGGTGAATATGATAAAGGAGTGGACTGAGAATGGAACCTTGGAGGACTCGCACAGAGGTGGGGAGGAGAGGGGGGAGTGAGGTTTCCCATACTGTGGTCTGTTGACTGTTAGAAAGATAACTATGGAACCAGGTTTGTGTGGGAGAGCTGAGGCTATAGGTGGATAGCTTAAGAAGGAGCTGGTGGTACACTGTGTCGAAGGCTTTAGACATGTCTAGAAATCTAGAAGTCACCTGTTTTCCTTTGTTCAAGTGTTGGTGGATGGAGTTAGTAAAGGCAAGGAGAACTGTATTAGTACTGTGCTTTGCCCGGAAACTATGCTGTGAGTTGGAAAGTAGGTTGTTGATAAGGAAGTAGTTTAAGAGTTGGCTGTGGATGCATTTCTCTAAGATTTTTGCGGGTGGGGAGAGGATTGCTGTGGGGCAGAAGTTAGTTATTTCCTTGGATGGGCCACCTTTATGGAGTGGAATAATTTGAGATATTTTCCAAATGCGAGGGACATACTGTTCATTGATAGAGCGGTTGATGAGCATTGAGATGGGATATGCAATTACAGGGGCTGCCAGTTTCAGGAATTCATTAGGGAGTTTGTCTGCAGCTGTGTGTCTTGGTTGGAGTTTGGATAAGAAAGTTTTTTTTTATGTAGTTAGTTTGTATAGTTGTGAAGGAGAGGGAATTGTGACTGATTATAGTGGTGCTAGGGATGGTAAATGGCTGAGCTGGTTGGTTGTCCAGAAGGGGAGGTTACTGCTCTGATGAATTCCATGTTAAATTGGGTAGATATGGGTAATGAGTCTTTAATTCATTTAATTTCACTCAAATGTATCTCTGACAGAAACATGACTATATCAATCTCCTTTCCATGCAAAAATAATTGTCTGCAAAACTGAACATAAAAACAATAAGAATACAGTGACCAGATTCAAAAAAACTTGCTCTCAGTTTAAGTGAGAGCTGGTGTTTTGGAATGTGCCCTCAGAGTAAGCCTATTTATATATAGGCCTTACACCAAAGTAATTCAATTACAAAGAGCAAGTCTTTTGGAATCAGGGCAGACTTACATTGAGAGCAACTGTTTTGGAATCTGGCCCAGTATTCAGAAGTTTCATCAGCACAAGTCCTGTAATTTTTCTAGTAAGAAATAAAAGTACTAGCATAACTCGGTGTTATAGAGGCACATCCAGGTATTTCCTTTTTATAAAAAGAGTATTCCATAACTAGTCTTAAAACATATTTAATCTATATTATATAATAGAAACATTTGACTTCCCCCAGAAATGCATTGAAATTCTGTCAGAAGGTAAAACCTGAAATATTATGTTGCGGAGTGTGGCAGCTACAATGAAATGGAAATCAGTACAACTGATGAAAACTTTCAAATGTATGGCCACATTTTTTTTTATTGATTTGCTGTGAAACATTTAAAAGTTTATTTTTTTTAGTTACTTTCCTCATTCACCTAGTTATGAGTTTTAAACATTTACTACTTCATTTAAATCTATAATAAAACCATGTGGTGTGACACATTCAGTCCTCGACACTGCCTTTTACTCTGGTGTTCTACTTCGTGTGCACTAACTACACCAGCTCACGGTGCTTTGAGTGTGCCACCATGTTCTTTTGCATGTGTGTGCACAGCACATAATGAAATCTCTGCTGAACTGCATCAGAACAGTGAGAAAGGTGAAAAGCAGAGTTCAGTTTATACAGTAACATTAATTTAGAAAGGTAGCAAGTTTCAGTTTAAAAATATATTAGCAGTACACCACTGGAGCTCATTTTTATATATGTATATAAATATAATATACAAATACTATAATTTTATATATATATATATATATATATATATATATATATATATATATATATATATATATAATCTGCAGCAGAAGGGTCACAAGTCTGGCCAACTGAGTTATTCTGTCATGGCAAAACTATACACTGCAAAGCTGCCAAAGGTAGTACATTACAATCCATATTTCCTAAACTATCAAACCACTTCTATTGTCTAGATATGGACCTTTACTACAGATTCCGTTATTGTTAAAAGTGTTCATAATAATTGCTAAGAAGGATTGCTGTCTACCTCACATGGTGCCACATCCATTATACTTATAGCGGATTAACCACATGCTAATTTTAATACTTCTGTTTCTGGAAATTCTTTGCATCTCATTACATGCCAATGCTGTCAGTATTCATGCTTCTAAAGAATTCAGGACACATTCAGACCGTTCTTGGTAAGGATTCTTCATTTGCTTAAAACAGACTAACTTGGAAAATATCATAGTCCTTTTGAACCCC
The DNA here is from genome assembly GCF_019279795.1 of Protopterus annectens. Taxonomy (NCBI): domain Eukaryota; kingdom Metazoa; phylum Chordata; order Ceratodontiformes; family Protopteridae; genus Protopterus; species Protopterus annectens. The sequence goes on along the minus strand of NC_056748.1, from coordinate 628,143,380 downwards.
TGATAAACTATGTATCTGAGGGAGCTTTGGTTGTGTGTCTGATCTTGCACACGACTATAGCAAAAGCTCAGTATTTAGAGCAACAGCTATTAAGCATTTATGAATGTCTTTCTTCTGCCTGCTTAGCAATAAAACATGAATACTTTAATGTACCACCTAACCAAATAGCATAGCGCAGCTTGCTTTAGTTAAATGAACTATCATTTCACATCAGAGAAATGTTGCCCACACTCTGATCTCCAATTAATTATATTTTAAAGTAATCCGAACATGCTGTTTCTCAATTACAAATCCTCTATAGGTTTCTGTGGGAAATGAGCTCTGAAACCATGTCTACATGCCTATTTAAAGGCATTAGCCAACATGCTTTACAGCAGAATAGCTATAACATTTTCATGAAAAAAGTCCAACACTGAACCATACAATTTGGTTGATTAAAAAGATGGTTGACACCTGTCGACAAAAGCAGCAGATCAGACAATTCTTGGGGCTGGCGAATTTGCCCTTTCCCCAAGAACTGTGTGATATTAGTGTTCGTATATATAATTATCAGGGGGTATGGGGGTACAGCAAGGCGTGCCCCCTGCAAAAAAAGTTTTCTTTTTGCTTTAAATGTTTTTTCATGTGCAAAAATTCATTTTCAGCACCTGTACAATAGTACGTCAACATGCATAATGTCCATCATTTGGTATCATTATGCAGGTCAACAATAATGCCATTCAACGAAGTTAAATATAGCCATATATAAATGTATGTGTGTGTGTGTGTGTGTGTGTGTGTGTTTCACTAATAAATAAAACCCTGTTGGGACAGGTCTATTTTGTCCAAGTTCTGTTTCTTGCCAGAGCATGATATGAGAATGAACCTGGCTTGTGAGGCATACCAAGGAAAACAAAAACAACAAAGAAAAAGAAATCAAAGCAAAAAAAAAAAAAAAAAAAAAAACAGGAAAACTGACTGCCTGCCACATATATGTGGCTACAATAAAAAATGTCAGTGAATCTAAAAAAGTTGATATAATACACTTCCCTTAATCACACACACTTGTACACTCACATTTACATGCACACATTAACAAAATTATAAGCAATGAGATTTAGGATATGCTTTAACACAAGCAGCCACTGTCACAAAGTTCTGCATTTATCAAGTACAGTTCTATTTCATTATAATGTCTTCTCAAAGGGGAACTGGGGTGTATAGGGTACAGACACAGTGCAAGCACACAACTAAAAAAATTTCTCTGTGTCTGTGTAAATGTATTCTAATTTCTGACCATGGGGCATGGTGCCAAACAATAACTGCCTTGGATATGAAATCAAGCAAGTATATTATGTTTTGTTATCATGGAGAATATGGACTGCAGGCTACCATCCACAACTGGGCTAGCCACTCATTACAGAACAGACTGTAGGTGATTTGGTGACACTGAAACCATTTGGTCACCAATATATATTATCTATATATAGATAATCAGTGATCCACATCACATAAAGTTGACTGTCATGTAGTGGCATTAAAAGAGGTTTCCCCTGTAAAAATGGTGGAGTTGAGGTTTTTTTTCTCCTTAATATTGTTTGGGAGGGTAATATTTTTATGTTCTTATCAGTTATTCGTGGTTTGCTGTTTTATTACAGTTGATAAAGTGGATATGTGCTTTGCTTTACTCACACTTTTGGCAATTTGTCTTATTTTTACTTAACCAATGCACACAGGCAAAATATATATATATATATATATATATATATATATATATATATATATATATATACACACACACACACACACACACACACACACACATATACATTTTATATATATATATATATATATATATATATATATATATATATATATATATATATACACACACACACACACACACATATATACACACACATATATATTTTATATATATATATATATATATATATATATATATATATATATATATATACACACACACACACACACACAAATAGGATTTATATTTCATCAAGTTTTTGGTAATTTAAAATTTATATGGCCAAGATCGTATGACTGAGTTTATGAAAACTTAAAAAAAAAAAAAAATCTACATTTCTACAGGGGACAAGCTCCACACTCCCTAAAATTATGTACACCAACGCTGAGATCATACTACAGTGTGGAAAAAGATAAATTCTCCAATCCCCACTATATCACAATCTACATAGAACTGCTTTCAAAGAGGAATTTTCCCTTTTTCCAACTTCGTGTGATCTCTGAGTTGGTATATATTAATTTGCAGGGGGTATGGGGGTGCGGGGGGCTTTACCATCTGCAAAATTGTAGATTTGTTTTTCTTTTTATTTTGAGTTTTTGGAAAATCCATCATATGGTCTCAACCACATGATTTTGAAAAACTCAAACTAATGTAAACCCATGTAGATACACACACACACACATATACATGTATGTATATATATATATATATATATATATATATATATATATATGTAGATATTTATTTATAATATAATTATATCAGACATTTCAGATTGACTGTTAAAGGTTGTACTGTAACAAAAAAATAAATAAATAAAAAATTACAGTGACCCATATTATCCTAAGCAAAACATATTATCCCATATGTCACCAGAGAACTATTAAATATTTCTAAATGGGATTATTGAGTAACCCATAAATAAATGTACCTTTCGGATGAGTGACTGACTATCCATGTAAATTGCAGCACCTATTCCATATAGATTGGGTATGCCCAAAGATTCCTAGACTTAGTAAATGTTAACTCCCTTGAACAAATATTTAATCAGTCTACAAGAGGTCAAAATCTTCTAGACTTCATCCTTACTAACATTGCACCCACCTGTACTACTCAAATAACATCCCGATCTTATCACAAACCAGTAGTTACTTGCTTTAGATCTTTTAAAGCCATCTCTGAATTCAATTATTTTAAAAAGATAAACCAGTTCAAAACTATGTGAGGAGTTCTCAAAATTCAACTCCAAGATTTCCAGCCCATATGTAGACTTCGTTGTCACTTATGCCATTTTATTTAGTCCAGTCTAATTAATAGTGTATTCCAAGCAGTCCACTTTAGAACTAAATATACCAGGAAATGTAAATATAAACCAACTTTGCAGAATACAAGCATTAATAAGCCCAATAATAAAATAAATAATTAAAGGCTACAATAAATCAAAATCTATGCACATTAAAAACAATCAAAAAGATGAGCAAAAATATGAAAGTTGCTACAAGAAGGCTCAAAACAGAACAAAAATTAAAATTAGCATATGAAACCAAGTATAATAATAAATCCTTCTTTAACTATACAAGACCATTTAGAAATATACACTTAGCAGTGCACTGAACGTGTTCACAATGGCATTACCCTCTCCAGCAATAAATGTATTGCTAATATAATTTCAGATAAATTTATTGTTAGGTTCTCACCAAATACAGTCATTGCATTTCCACACGTTTCTGATTCCTTTCTTTCCCAATGATTATCATGGTACATGTCCTACCTGCATTCTCTAAAGCTAAAAATACTACTGGCATCTCTATGGGTCCAGGCAATATACCTGGTTGCCTCACTAACAGCACCAAATATACCCTATCAGAATTCTTCTTAAAACTGTTCGGCTTCAGCAACCCAGCAAGTATGTTTATAAGGTATGGAAAATGGTTATCATTAGGAGGAGTGCCATATCAAACCTGACAGCCTATAATCTCATCAATTTAACAAGCATTTCTATAGCCATAGAATGCAGTACATCTGATTTCAGAAGCTACAATACAATACAATAATAAAACTTTGTTTCTCTAAACCAAAAAAATATAGTTTTGTCTAAGGGAGATCATGTCTGATTAATTTAGTAAATGCTGAGAAAGTCACTGAAGCCATAGATGGTAGTTATGCATTTCATACAGCATCCCTTAATCTGGCCAAGATGTTTGGCACTGTTACCCATGCTGAAATTGTGAACAAGCTTAAAGGCTTAAATATAAAATCTTTTGTAAGATGGATAGCAAAGCCATGACAGATAGAGCCCACATAGTTAAGGTAGGTAGATGACATCTCAGAAAACAAGGATCGGTGCTGATACCTTTCTGCTTAGCATCCATTTCTCAGATCTACAAACCACTAATCCAGACATATAGTTACCTAAATTTGTCAGTGACTACAAGACTGGTGCGGTCATTCCTTCAGCATCCAATACTGTGCTGATACAACAATGGTTAATCCACAGAAATGAATGGTGTGTTAGAAATTGTCATAAATTAAATGCAAGTTTATCATTGCTATCTTTGGTAAAATTAAATTTCTGTATAGTAACATATAGTATAGATAGCACACCATTCTATATTGATGTAGTCAGAGATCTCAGCATCTTCAAAATAAACTCTCTATATTTTGAAAACTACAACAGTAATCAGTTTTTCTATCTAGTCCAATTAATAAGTAAACTGACCTTATCCTAATCAAAAGAGTAATCATTTCTCTAAACTCTGCCCTCACGAGAACAAAATATTCCACCCCTTTAATTCTGCACCCATCTAAACTCAAATGAAACTTAAAAGATTACTGGAATAAATAGCCGCAGAACCAAGACAAACTTGGATCTCTGTCTTTATATACTGTCTCTTCTAGACTTGTGTGTGGTGATTTAAATGTAGCATTCTGTTCCTTATATACTGTCTCTTCTAGACTTGTGTGTGGTGATTTAAATATAGCATTCTGTGCTAAGGACCTTCCTCTCCATCTCCCACTTCTCCAAAAAAACAAATGGCTTCACAGACAATTGGCTTCACAGACAATTAAACTAAAAAAATGAATCTCTATCAAAAATGAATAAGCGGAAGGCAAATGTATTATTCAAGGTGCCCCTCTTCTCTGAATTATACTTCCATTACTTATAATGAAATGACTAGATGGGTATTCATAAATGTATCCTGAACCTGACTTGTTTTGCACTTCTGGAGGCAGAAGGTGTCCTATGAGGCTGGGTTTTGCAAGATGATTACGGACGGGGAACTAAGCCTTGTAAAGTCTATGCATCTGTGTGTCTTTAAATTTGCTTAATTAATACCAGAAAAATAATGTTTTATTGTGTGAAGTGTAATCTGTCTATAAAATCTCATATTTCTAAAAGAAGTGTCTCACTTTGGGAATCTAAAAAAGACAGCAGCCTTAGCTGTGGTCAGAGATGACACAAAACGTTCTTCTATTGTTGGACATATTTAGCAGCCTTAGCTGTGGTCAGAGATGACACAAAATGTTCTTCTATTGTTGGACATATTTAGCAGCCTTAGCTGTGGTCAGAGGTGACACAAAACGTTCTTCTATTGTTGGACATATTTAGCAGCCTTAGCTGTGGTCAGAGATGACACAAAACGTTCTTCTATTGTTGGACATATTTAGCAGCCTTAGCTGTGGTCAGAGATGACATAAAAGGTTCTTCTATTGTTGGACATATTTAGCAGCCTTAGCTGTGGTCAGAGATGACAAAACGTTCTTTTATTGTTGGACATATTTAGCAGCCTTAGCTGTGGTCAGAGATGACACAAAAGGTTCTTCTATTGTTGGACATATTTAGCAGCCTTAGCTGTGGTCAGAGATGACACAAAACGTTCTTCTATTGTTGGACATATTTAGCAGCCTTAGCTGTGGTCAGAGATGACACAAAAGGTTCTTCTATTGTTGGACATTTAGCTGTGGTCAGAGATGACACAAAACGTCCTTCTATTGTTGGACATATTTAGCAGCCTTAGCTGTGGTCAGAGATGACACAAAACGTTCTTCTATTGTTGGACATATTTAGCAGCCTTAGCTGTGGTCAGAGATGACACAAAACGTTCTTCTATTGTTGGACATATTTTTTAGTGCCATTTTCTCCTTTTAGGACTAGATTAGTCATAGGTTATCATGGTTTTTCTCAACATACATTTTATTTTCTTCTCATTTAGGACCAGTTTGCATTGATGACTCATTATAAGCAGCTGACTGATTGTGCCTTGCAATTTTGTAATGAATGCTTCTGAAGATTTTGCTTATGGAGGAGTGCAGACATCAATGCATTACAGTATTTGTACTCCAGCTCTAGGTTTATGTAAATTACTTCTGAAAATACTAAAAGGTAATAGTCTGAAAACTGAACCCTGATGTCCTCTTATATTTGATTCATAACAGCAGGATGATGTACTTTTCTAGGTAGCTTTAAAGGCAGAGTACTATAAGGTCACTGTAGCCTAATGATTTTAATTATGGAATCAGTAATGTCTAGTTTATAATATCAGAGGATTTTAAAAAATCTAATATTAGAGCTGCAGTACTCTGGACATTGTCATACGCCTTAGCATAATCGAAGTACTATCTATGTGCAGGACAGAATCTATGCTGGGTTGATGTCAGCATGCTATGAAGGTTCAGGTATTCACAGGTTCATAGGCTCATGACTTCTTAGTGGGCAGGTGGGCTAGGTGACCATATAGAGCTTGGCCATGCAACCAGCAGATTTGGTGGCTAGATCGGCCTTCTCATTTAATGTAGTCTATACTGCTCATCTCAGGTGTAGTACCCTGTGTATACATCTACTTGTTAATGCAAAACTTGAAGGAGGCCAATATATGACATTGTGTGATACACAAGAGAGAAATTGTTCCATATGTAGGGGACTCTTAGTGAGAAATCTACCTCTCCAATAGGCCATGTTATTGTAATGAAGGTTAAAGTCTTAAGGCTGTTTTTGAATTTAACATTTTGTTCTGAGGTGGAGAAGGTCTAATAGGACATGATTATTTATAGCCCAAGAGATGAGGCCATGATCAACATGTAGAAGCTGTTATGAGACAGAGAGGGCTATTAGTGTCTCCAGTAAGCTATAAAAACTCAGCCCTTTGACTTTTTAGTTAGAAAATATTGTAGTCTTTCTTGTTGGGCAAAACATTTGGAGAGGAACATTCCAAACTGTACAATGAATCTTATGACTGCCTAATGGGGGGAAGAAGAGAGAGGAATCATGATATCCTTGGACTTGCAGGATACATGTCTGGTAACTAAACAAAAAACGGTAAAATAATTTCCCAAATATAACTGATATAAGATGATCAAAGAATAGTTCACAGTAAATTAAATTGCCCAGATCATTAATGACTGGGTCAGTTTTAAATAGACACCAGTTTATATGGTAAATCAGTAGGATGGTCTTGTTTCACAAAGGCAGAAACAGTATATTTTTTTACTTTAAACTTAAGGACACGGTTTGTACACTAAATGTTTGTTTTGACAAGCCCCTCTTAGGGGGAATAAAGTATCCATGGGGGAGTCAATATCACACAGTTTACAATGTTTAGCCAAAATTGGTTTGACCTAGACCTTTGACCATTTGCTTTCAGACTGAAGAAGTAGATACTGAAGAGGAGATCCAGAACATTTCCCTGATGGACATCAATAATGGCATGCCTTTCAGGCAAGAAGTTACCATTAACTATTACCAAGAACATTTGACCAGAGAGTCAGTTTGCAATCCAAAGGATGATGTAGGGATTTATGGTTATAGTAGTGAGCGTTTTCTAGAATGGTGCCTTGGGGAAATCACATCAAAGGCCTTAAAAACTCCAGATAGACAATATGTACTGAATTGCTTTTGTCAATGGCATTTGTTATACTTTTCAAAGAAATCAACCAGAAGAATGTGACAGGAGCTACATTTCAAGGAGCTAAAATGATTAAGCTAGCCAGTTTAGAAGTCACGAATTTCATTGTTTATGAGGATGGCCATGACACATTCCATGGTTTTACAGATGATTATGAGATTAGAAAATGTAGTTGGCAAGGTCTGTGGTATAGTTGCCCTTGAGGAATAGTACCATGGTGGCTTTTTCTGAAGATCCGGTACATTCCCTGCAGTGAGATTCTGATTAACTTTGTAACTGTTTAGGAGCAGTTCAGCAGTGTTGTTTTGTGTGTTTTCTAGAAGACTGTTGGCTATAACTCTGAAAAGTTTGTGTTTAAGAAACAATCACAATTGACCAAGGACTGCTCTGAAACTGTAAGTCATTTCTTAACCATTTCTCAGGTGGAAAAACAGGATAACCTTGCATCAGTAGGCTACTGTGGTCTCAGTTTAAATTAACAAACACACAGTATCGATCAGTTATGGATACTATTTGCTAACAGAAGGGAATAAGAGAGAAAGTGGAAGATGAGTGTGTGTGTGTGTGTGGGGGGGGGGGGCTGCAAGCCAAAGCAGAGTGCTCGCCAGGGGAAAATGAATATTGGCTCAAACAGGTAGACACATCAGTTCAGACCCAGACTGCGCTTTTCTTATAAAAATGATAAAGGTGGTACTGCAGTTGAATACTTAAGAGTACTGGAACTGAATTTATCAGATAGGATTTTGAATATGGCTTCAGTAACAGAATAGGTAGTACTGTTTGACGGGAGCACATCGTAGTTTTAGGAATTACTTATAATTTTGTATAGTTAGAAAGCCTTATGGCTATCTTAGGGGTAAGTTGAATATACTGCTTTACATGTATATTCTGTCTCAAGCCTCCTATTGGTATGCTTCATTTCTTTGCTGCCTAAGTATTATGTTATAGTTGGAAATGGGGAATCTTGTGCGAAGCAAGTATTTCTGCAATATTAGTTTATTTTTGAATTTCCTATTATAGTTATGCCAACTATGAGCAGAGTTCTCTATAGATTGATTTAAATGGGTCACATACTTATGTAACAGCCTTACTGGTGGGTCAGGAGATGCTTTATTTATTGCATTTGTTTACTGGGAAAATCCACTGGACCAGAAATGAGCCCATTTTCTGTGGAAGCCTGGGGAGAAAAGCTCCACATGTAATTACATAAAAAAGAACATATAATACAGAATATATCAGGTAGAAGTAATACATTAGATAAGTAAATAACAGCATCCAATAATATGGCAAGAATTACAAACATAAGTGTGGTAATAACATTATATAACTTGATATCAGTAAAGAATTGCTAAACTCATGGTAGAAATATAGAAATGGAAGGTTTAGACGGTAGGTAAGACTGTTAGCCGAGAGAGGAAATTGTATAAAGGAAAAAAGAATGAGGCAGAAGGCTTAGAGTAGAGATGGCACTGGCTAAGTGTCAGCAGAGGCAGTTGACGTAATAGAGGGAAGGGAAAAAAAACCTTGGTGTAGAGATAGGATGAGTAGGATTTAGGGAGAGGGACAGGTAATGGAATTGTGATTAAGGGTGCAGGTGCATATCCAATGTAATGAGAGGTGAGGTTTAAGAGTTTTTAAAAGCAGTGGAGCTACTGATAGTTCTTATTGAAGGATGGAGATTATTCCAAAGCTTGAAGACAGTGGAAGAAGAAGCATTTGACCGGCTGAGAGCTTAGGTTTAAGAGTGTTTAATAGCATTTTGTTTTCTGACCTTAGGTGTCGATTAGGATGGTAGATGGTCAAGATGTCAGTGAGGGCTAGGCAGGTTACTGGGAAGTAAATAAGTTTATGGGCAGTAGTTAGTTGTAGGTATGTGAATTAATGGGGGAACTCCAGCCAATTAAGTTGTAGTAGTGTGGAACAGTGGTGAGAGGAGAATTTAGCATTTGTAGCAAATTTGGCAACTTTGTTGCAGCATGAATTGAGTTTAGTTTTCAGGGAGGACTGAATATTTGTCAGGATGGGGGCGCCATATAGAAGTGTAGGAAGCAGGAATGAAGAGGCAAGAGCATTTTTTGCAGAGAAGCTGAGAAAGTAGTTGTGCCTACAGAGTGCACCTAGCTTTTGATGTTTTTTTTTTATGCTGTTATGGATATGAAGGTCAAAGGTTAAATTATTGTTAATGATGACATGAAGCAATTTGGTACTGGGAACAACTTTAATAACAGTATTGTTTTGGGAATGAACTGAAAATTTAGACTTGTCAACTGGGTTAGATTTTACATATTAAAAGTTTAGTTTTATTGGGGTTAAGGGCAAGATGGTTCTGTAACATCCAGGATTCAGTTGAGGTGAATGCCTTTTGGGTAAGCTGCTGCAGTGTAGAGGCAGATTTAGAAGAGCAGATATGGCAGAATCATCTGCATATTTGGATTACACTACTGTGGGTAAGAGTTGTATGAAAGTAATTGATGAATATACCAAATAAAAGGGGACCCAGTATGGAACCCTGCGGTACTCCTGTGTTAGTGTTGGTGAAAGGAGAGGAGCAGCGCTGCCATATGGTAGCTTGTTGCCTATAACTAATATAGTTGGAAAACCACTGAAGGGTGGAGGAAGAGGTGCCAAGGTTAGAGAGTTTAGTAAGCAGAAGGGAGTGAGAAACTGTGTCGAATGCCTTTGCTAGATCAAGGAAGAGTACGGAGACTATGGATCCATCATCCCTGGCTCTATTAACTGTCCAGGAAGTAAATGAGCCCATCAGACAGGGATACGAGGTTGGCTTAGGAGTCATTTTTAAATACAGTGGAAATATTGGGCAAGAGGGAGGGAAAAGATGACAGAATGCTGGTCAGATTTTATTAAGGAGGAAATGACATTGGTAGGGTTGCAAACAGGGGAAACTGGCTAGGATGAAGTCAAGTATGTTGTCATCTGTGGTGGCAGTATAAACTGATCTAGGGAGCCGATACTGATGCAATCAAGGAACCATTGGGCATACTTTGTTGTACAAGATTTCTGATTAATGGATACTAGTAGTTAATGTCACCCAGGATTACTATATAGGGCTGAATGGGTATATAATTCAACTTACTGAGCCTATTAACATGGTCATCAGAAGACATTGAAGGGAATTAATAGTTTGCATGTAATGGGGTAATTAACTTTATTTAACGAGACTAAGATGTGCAAAAGTTCCAAATTGGTATCATGAGGGAGCTGTATAGTAATAGAACAAAGCCTTCTTCAGTTACATCAGAAACCTCCATGGCAAAGCCCAGGTTTGTTCCAAATTAGTACTCAACGGTATCACTTACAGTTATCCTGTTGACTTAGCCAACCTGCTAGCAGATAGGTTCAGAGCAAACTTTACCCCGTTCTCCCCCAAAGGCCCTTTCAACATCCCTGATACTTGCTCTGCACCTCACATCTCCATAGATCAAGCGTTAAAGGCCCTATCTGAGGAAAAGAAAACAGCTTCCATGGGACTTCATAGTATCCCAGGCTGTATTCTGCAGCATCTCCAGCAAGAACTAGCTTAACCATTGAGCACCCTACTCAACCATAGCTTGGAGTATAGGCTTCATTCCAGCAAAGTGGAGAACTGCCTTTGCCATTCCCTTGCACAAAGAGGGTGCCACTACTGACCCTGGAGTGATAAAAGGTGGTGCCACTACTGTCCCTGGAAACTATCGCTCCATTAGCTTGACAAGTCTGATCTGTAAAGTCATGGGGCATATTATTATGGCTCACAAACAAGGACATAGGCAATCTCGAAGTACTTCACCCCACCCTGCTCGGATTTGTCAAGGGCAGATCTTGCCTGTTGAACCTAGTTGACTTCTTTGAGAATGTTACAAAGGCCCCGGATGAGGGAAAGTCAGTACATACAGCTTACCTTGACTTGGCCAAGGTCTTTGTCATAATCCCCCACTCAGGCATCATCAAAAAGCCAACACAACTTGGCTTAAATACCTCTCATCAGGTGGGTAGCCAACCGGCTCATTGACAGGACCCACAAGATCAAAATAGGTGCCTCCACCTCTCATAGCAGATTTATCACTAGTGAAGTTCCCCAGGGATCTGTCCTGGGACCCCTACTGTTTGGCATCTACTTCCCAGAGGTGGAGCCAATGACAAAAGACCTGTGGCTGACCAAGTTTGCAGACAACTGTTAGTTGGGTGTTGTCATTAACTCCCCAAATTATGTCAACATACTGCAAGAGGGTCTCACAGCCACTAATGACTGGTGTCAAAGTCATGGCCTCAAGTTAAATGCAAAAAATGTATCATTATACCATTCAGCAAAAACATGGTTCCTACTGATTTACCACATCAACAGCAATGCCCCAAGTATAAAACCTGCAGTGAGAGACCTGGGTACTCAGGTTGACAATCTCACATTTGACCATCATATAGCTGCAGTGCTCAGAAAAGGCTTTTACTTGGTTCATCTCATAAGTAAAGGGATTGCATCCAGAAAACAAAAGGAGGTTATTACCTCTCTATACTCCTCCCTCATTAGACCAATAATTGAGTATAATGCCCCATTTGGTATGTATCTCTCCAAACATCTGCACCAACTGGAAAGGCCACAGAAATACCTCAAAGAGAATCCATGGCCTCCAACACCTGTCCTATGCAGACAGGCTCATATCACTATCACTCTACTCAGTCTTGCTCAAGGGTGATCCATCCACCTACAAGGCAATCTTGGATCCAGCCCTACTAGAGATGCTCCATATTCACAAATCCAACTTCTCCCCCACTACACACTCAAAAGGTCTGAATCTAATATGCTACATCAACAAAACCTGCTAGAGAGACAGATTTGTCTTGCAGAGGCTGCCCAGTCTCTGGAATAGACTTCCCATACACAGAATACTTTGCTGACCCTCTTCAAGCACAACCTTGAGTGTATGGGAAACCACACATTTGTCCCAAGGGTTCTACCTGTGTCCCTCATTGTTAGGGGACAAAGGTGCTGACTGATGTTTCTTTTTTGTGGATAAACTCTTGGCTAGCATTGTAAGGGCCCCAGGGCTATTAGCCTAGTAACCTCCTATGATCCTGTGAAAGGGGTAAATACAGGTACTTCCCCACTGCTCCAAGATGGTTTGAATGAGTTATAGTTGTAGAGTTCTGGCATGGAGGGAGTACAGTCAGTATACAGAATGCACATTACAGTAATTATATATACATGTATATGTTTTAGTGTCAATAAGGCCTCACAACTGAGCAATTTTTGGTTCATACTACTAGCGTTAAACACTGCAACCTAAATGTAGACAGACTGGAATTTGCTAGGTTATGTTGAAGAACTAGAACTTTACCAAAAAAAAAATCACGGGGGCAGAAACTTTGTTGCCAGTATGCAGAAGCCCTAATGAGCAGAAGAGTCAGTTCATCCCTAGCAAGGCAGGCATCACCTCTCATGCTGATGCACTTTCGATCCCTCTGGAGTAGCATCAGTTAGTTATCCAAGTGTTGAAGTTAATAAAATATTTCTGATATTCTGAGGATTCTTGAATTTTGGCAGAAGACTCATTAATACTCATTGGCCTGTAGTTTTCCACCCTGCTATGTTCATTGTCTAAAAAACAATACAAAAACGACTGTAAAACACCCACAAAGGAAAAAGAGAAGTCCACAAATCTCAAAACACCAATTCCACGAGAAGTTTATTTGTTAGCGCTTTCATGTACCTTCAATACGTACACTTCCTCAGACAAATAAAATGATGACAGTAACCTTGTTAAATACCAAAAAGATATCATTACCTAATTAAACTATTAATTAATCCATTCATTAATTAAGCCCACAATTTATAATATATAAAAAAGCAACACCTGAAAATGCGTGTATTCACAATACATAAAAGCATATCATCGCTAAAATAATAAAATTGTTAACATTATTGAAAAAACTAATGAAAAAACTAATATTTTCCCTTCAGCGCATCAATAAAACAAATTAATACATATTTGAGATACAATGCATCTGAATACAAATACATAAAAAAATGTATAAAAAACAAAATGTATTAACAAATATATGCTCCTTATCATTTATCTTATATATGTATATTATCACAAATATTATCGTTCCAAAGCTCTTAATCTAAGTAAACATTTGATGGAACACGAATCATTAATCCCTGGATAAACATATGCATTAGTACGTAATTACCACAGCAATTCTTGTTCTTCAAGTTTTAAGTGCCATGGACCGCCCCTAGGGTTCCTAGGAACACTTTGCACAACAACAAACTGAAAACTATGTGTATTAAACTCATTAACATGTCTTGCCAATGCGTTCGTCAGATTGCTTCTAGAAATAGCGTATACATGTTCATATATACGTTGTTTAAGTTGGCGCTCAGATTTCCCTAAATAAAAAACAGGACACAATTTACACTGAGCCAAATATACAATGCCTTGACTTTCACAATTGTATTTATCCTGTATAGAATACTGAAAACCGTTAATGCTAAAAGAGGGGCCTATTAATATGTATTTATAATATTTACATCTACCACATTTAAACATACTTTTAATATTAGTATGTTTTGAATGTGGTATCTCAAATAACTTCTTTAAATTTGGTCCCTTTCTAAATGTTATTAATGGTTTAGATCCAAGAACTTTATTCAAAGTCAATTCTTGAGTAATAAGGCCCCAATTAGAATATAATATGTGTCTAACCTCATGAGAAATGTCATTGAACTGTGTCAGAAAACAAGTAATATATCTACCACCATCTGATGAAACTGTCTCAGTATGCTGAGATATTGACAAGACATCCTCAGTATCATCATGAACAGAGGTCTGGACTACATTTAAAATAGGGCCTAAAAGTCTCCTTGACCTTTTAGACGTAACTTCCTGGATCAAGGTACTAATCAATGAAATAGAATACCCACAACTGGTAAACATTTTACATAAAAGATTACATTCTGTAATAAAATCATCGTCATGGGAACACATTCTTGAAGCTCTAACTAATTGGCCTTTAACCACACCTCTTTTTTGGAAGTGTGGATTGTTGCTAGCAAAGTGTAAAAAGGAGTTACTATAAAAAGGTTTACGATAAATACAAGTCCTATATCTACCATGAAAAATGTCCTTACTCAAGGAAATATCCAAAAAATTAATTGGATCCATGTCAAAACGCGAAGTAAACTCCAAAAAGGACGTAAATGTGGACATAGTATGGACTAAGGCTTGGGCATCAATGTAATTTCCCTCTATAATAAAAAACATGTCGTCCTGGTATCGTGTATACCAGACGACCATGTCTTTGAAGAGATAATGAGGAAAAAGATAAGTGCATTCCAAAAAGCCATCACAGAATTAGCAAAGCTGCCGCCACATGGGGAACCCATGGCAACACCTGATTTTTGTAAAAACAACTCACCCTTAAACATGAAGTAGTTATTGGTGAGAACAATTTCCAATAGAGAAATAATAAGATCAGTATATTTTCCTGGCATTTGCTTTAACAATAAAAAATCTCTAACCCATACCATGCCCACACTATGTGGTATGACAGTATATAAATCTTTTATATCCACAGTAAGGAAGCCATATGATGCATCAAATGGTATGTTATTTAAGTGTTCAAAAACATACCATGAATTGCGGCAAATTTGGGTTTCTGTTTTCAGTACATGCTTTAATCGGGAATCAATCCATTTTGCACAAGCATATGTAATTGATTAGCTTAGGCACTCCAAAAATAACAGGTGTTAAAGGGGTTTGCATACATAGATAGTGGTAAGTGTCCATGGAAATAGCACCTTCAATAAATAAATCACTCAACTGTGATTTAATACTTTGGTATGCTTGATTAAACTCATTCAGTGATACTTTCACATAATTAGATGCAAGAAGCATACTATACATCCTATTCCATAAACACAGCACCACCACCTTTGTCTGGTTGCATGACCCGAATGTTATGAGCTTTGATATACTCAATAAACTCCCTTTGTTCTAAAGTAATATTACAATTTTTTATGTCAGGTTTACGATAATAGTTAGCTACCAAAAACCTAAAATGAATTTCTGTCATTTTCTCAAACAATCTCAAATTAATGTCCAATGGTGGATTAAAAGAACTAGACACATATTCACTTGTGGAAGTATAATTAGAATTACTAAACAGTAAACTAAGATTAAGTTTACGAACAAATATTTTCAAATCACAAAACAGGTGACCAATATTAGGCTTCAAATTAGGAATGACATTGAAGCCTTTTGTTAAAAATTCAACCATGTCTTGAGAAATGATCATGGAAGAAAAATTATAAACATTAAAGTCACCGTTAATACTGTGAAGAATGGTTGTCTTTAAATAAAGAGATGAATTTCAAAGGTTTCTAGATTGCTGAGAATTATTACACTGCCCCCATCCACTAATGGGTATACATGCCCTCCCCCCCAGACTTTTCAAGTGAGCTGGGACAGTGTCGAACTGAAGGGCATTCTGGGGGGATGGTGACCATAATTGCTTCAACTGCTAGCAAAGCTCTCAAGGTGAATCTTCGCATCCATTGTCATGAACACATAATAAAGAGTTATGATCCTTGTCCCAGTCAAAAGTCTTTTTAGTACATGGAGTTTTTATCTGCTACTGCAAAGAAAAGAAGATGTAGGATGTGTTTCTGGATTTCAAAGACTTGGAAATCTGATACAACACTTGTGCTGCCAAATAGACAACAGATAGAAACAAGGGACTTTGAAAATGGTTAGACACATAATTCTTCCATACATTTTTTTGTTCAGTGTGCAAAGGGAAGTTTAACAGATTTTAAAGTTCCTTTCCCTTTTGCTGCTAATCTTTGCCAGTTGACACTATCCATTCTTAATCATTAGCTTGAGACCCAATCTTAACAGCATTTAGGTATGCTAAACCTGCTTTTTAAGCACTCCTAAATACTGCTAGCATTGATACCATACGAGGAACACGTTTAACAAGTTTGTTTTTTCCAGTTTTTGGACTATTATCATAGCTTTCTATTTACTATAAGTTGGTTATAATCAGAGATTTGATCATAATCTCAAGTGTTTTGCTCATTATAAAATATGTTTATGCGGTACTATTTGTTTCTGCAGTTACTTTTTATTTAAACATTAATCATTTTTTATAATATCATTCCCAGTTATTTTTATACTAAGACGTAGAGAACTCTGCTATTTCCTTTAACCTTGATACATCTTGTAATGTGAGAGATTATTTGTGCATTTGTATGGCAAGTGCTAGTACAGTTATATAAGTAACTGCTGGCTTTTATGAATGCCTGATAAGTAAACATTTTATATCAACTTCAATGTTAAAATAAAATAGATTTTAATTGAAAGTAGCCAAAGAGTGGAATTTAAAGTTAGTTCTTTTGTACACATTTTTAACACTTGAACAAAGGGCTTGTAATGGACAGTAACCATGTGTATACTAGGTCTTCTAAAGTACTTGTTTTGTTTAACAGAGAATTTTTCATTGTCACTGATAATGTCCTGGTTTGATACATCATACTCAAAGGAGCTAGCTGAGAATATAAGCACTTATGGGTTGCTTGTTGGCATGTGGTAGGTAAATATAGTTCCCTTACTATTAAGTTTAGTGACATTTACTAACCCCTTAAAAAAAATTCAGGGTTTTATGACCAGCTGTTTTTTATTTAAAAAAAAATAAATAAATAAATACTATGTGTACCCCCTTCATGTATACACATTAGATAATTTGGGGTACAACTCAGTTACACAGCGTTGGACTGCAGATCAAGAAGTTCCCCAGTTCTTACCTGGGTGCCCCATGCAAGGGTGGCTTTTTAACTGCAATTTGGATCAATGAATAGGGAATCCAAATTCACACCTGGGGTATTACATGTGTCTCTTATGGACAGGGGTAATCAGTAAGAAGAGAGTTAGAGGTTGGCATTATGGTTAAGGTGATTACCTTATAGACAAGGTGTAAAGGCTTGATCCTTACCAAGTGAAATTGGCTAGGCTTAAAACAGTCAGCAAGAGCAGCTAACCTAGTACTTACCTATGTATGTAATCGGTTCTAACAGCCATGTTAGTAATGATGGAAGCATGCAACATTATTAAGTCACAATTTGACATTTGAGCATTAAAGTAAAAACAAAATCAAACACACTACACAGATGTAAGAAAGGCCTTATTTTAAATATCGATCATGAATAGCCGCCACAAATATTTTAGACTAGACTATCTTAAATATATGTTATGATAGAGTAGTAGGCCTAATGAAAAAATATGTATTGGGATACTGTCATTATTTCTAGATGGTTAGCTATGACCAAGATTATCAAGTATCCACTAAAGTTGTTGCTTCTTCAATCTAGATCCTTGTTGAAACGATGTATTATTTTTTTTTACAATTTATACTACTTTATACTGATTTACATATGCAATAGAGAGAGCTAATTTCAAAGTGAGATGCAGGTAAGATTCTAAGTCATATTTAGCATTATATCATGTTTGTTTTTATATCATGCGTTATTTTATCGTGTGATTTTTATCATGTAACTATCGATCATGTGATTCTGAAATATATAAACTGCTCTTATTATCTAGAGTGTCTTGTTTGCCTTACAAAGCCTTGATAGGTGAATGTTTTTACTTCAATAATAAAAGTTATAACATTTTTAATTTTGTTGGCTCTTCCTGTTTTTGGTTTTATATTTATGCAATAACCCACACCTGGGTGTAGGTAATGCTGGATTTACCCACAATTGGTGTGGTTTGGTCATGAGGGGTTTGGTCACGAGGGTGAAACCAGAGTGGCCAAATAAAGACAACAGTGGGTAAATCCAGCATTACCCACACCCAGAAGTGGGTTATTGCTATTATACAATGACATTATTTAAGAAAAAAAAATACTTTTCTTAAATAATGGCATTGTATAATGCCTCCTTGCTGCTCTTCCCCAGCTGTCCAGTATTCTGTGGCAGTTCTGATGATCTGCGCATGCGTATGGTTATGCAGTACATCAGAGCTGTGTGTGGAAGCAACGGAGAAAGCAAGATTGCCGTTGCTTTTTTTTTTTTATTTTAAGATATCTCGCTATGTTTTTAACATAGCGAGATATCTTTTAAATAAAAAGCAATGGAGATCTTCCTTTCTACATTACTTTTTTTAAAGCTGTCTTGCTATGTTAAAAGAGTTTAATATAGCAAGACAGCTTTAAAAAAGCAACGGAGAAAGGAAGATCTCCATTGCTCTTTTTTTTTTTTTTTTTTTTTTTTTTTTAAGATATCGCACTATGTTAAACTCGTTTAACATAGCAAGATAACAGCAATGGAGCTCTTCTGTTCTCCGTTGCTGTCCAACAAAAAAAAAAAAAAACATACTAATGGAAAAAGTCCAGGCGACCAGACCTTTTTCCATTAGCATAAGTCTGATTTACAACGTGCATGCTGACCAATCAGCGTGCACGTTTTGGAATATTAATGGGGGGGTCATGGTCTAATTAGCATTACGGCACATAACTATAGAGTGACATTATATCTGAAGAAGTCTTGTGCTGATAAAGTCAGTCAAACAGAAGATGTGCTTCTAACAGTGGGCCTTGAGTAGGAAATACAAATAATGTTTTTACTTCATAATAAACATCTTTTTTTCTGCTAATAGACAGTTTCAGAATAGCCTGGCAACCGGTCTCAGTGTGAAGCATTCTGTCCTGAATAAAATGTTCATTAGCCGTTGCTGCAGAAAAATGGAACTACAGCTGTTCAAGCAAGTGTTTCTGAATATTAATGAGCAAAGGGCTGAACAGAAAAGTCCCACTTACAGAGATTATTCCATAAATAAAAACTGTTGTCAAAACAGCCTGTTAGTTTTCTATATGATTCACCGCATCACTGTTCCAAAGTCTGAACCAAGGAACATAGTGAAATGCATGCTTAATATTACATTTTTTGATTTGATGAAATTTAATTTCTAATTCATATCCCCTGAATACAAATCAGTGTTCTGCAAGCATGCCCCTCTCCAGGAGTCATGGTACTCATCTGGGAAAAGACAATATAGAGTCTCAATAATGATCAGCTTATTAATGCATATATCAGTAGTTAGATTTACATTCTATTCTCTCCATGGGATTCAGCAAGACATAATGCACTATGCTAATGAGGGTTTTCTCACTGCATTATACCCGAGTGATTCAGAGACATCTGTACCACTACAGTGGTATAAAGGCAACAGCCTGTAGTTCTACAGCAGTCTCACTGGCAAGGGCCACATGGCAATGCAGCAGCCTGGATTCATAGCCAATACTAATTAGCCATCTACTATTCCCTGGAAATTTTGCTGGCACTGGATGAGCAAAACAGAGTGATTCAAATAGGTCTTCAATTTTATTTGGGCATTGAAATGAAAAAAAGTGTTCACTATCTACTGATGACATACACCAATTCACTTTTTTGACAGAAAAAAGGTCATTAGATATTGCATCAGTTACATACTGCAAAGCCATGTGTGTATATGCAGTTCTGCAGAGGCATTCTTTCAGTTGTCTAGATATCTGTGTGTGGATAAATTTGCATAGGTGCTGCTGTATGTGTGCACGTGTGAGTGTGTGTGTGTATATGAGCATGCATGTTTGTATGTCTGTACATGTGTGTATGAGTGGGTGCGGGTGAGGGTGTGTGTTTATGTGTACATCGGGGGGGGGGTGTACAAGCACGAGTGTGTGTCCATCTGAGGGTATGTGTTTGAGCATGAGAGTGAGCGAGCGAGTGTGTATATATATATATATATATATATATATATATATACACACACACACACACACACACACACACACACACACACACACACATATACATGAACACGTATGCATGAACACGTATGCATGTCTGCAGGGCATATGCTGTTTAAATGTCTCTCTGTAAATGCGTGCATCTATGAGTGTGCATGTGACTTGGTATGTGTGTGCATCCTTGATGTTGCCTGTGCCACTGTGTTGTATGGACTTTTAGGGGAACACCAGCAGGTTTAGAGTTAACTGCAGATTGTTCCATTCAGAGGAATCATAATGAGCTGCCAATGAGATGTTGCTTATGAATGTTGCTCTACTGGGCACTGTGACATAGTCCAGATATCACTGCTGGTGATAATTGTTCTGAATCACAGCCTATAAGCTCTTCTCTAGTTTGGTTTCTTCCTGGTTCTCTAGCTTTCAAAAGACACTTTCTGTAATCATGTTTTTTCTTATAAAAGGTATTAAACTAATCACTACAGACTAGCTAACTTAAGGAGATTCAAAATAAAAAAGCTTGAGAAAAAGAAAATCATTCAATAACACCAGTAATTCAGCATAATGAGTCTGCATGTCCTCCCTGTGTTATCATGGGTTTTGTCCAGGAGCTCTGGTTTCATCCTGCGTTCCACAGACAAGCAGTAATTGTCAATTGGACACTCTAAACTGACCATAAGTGTGAGTATGAGTGCATGATGTGGAAGAACCACTGCAGCAGGGCTAGCCACCTTGCAGTGCTAACCTTGACCCGATGTTCTAAAATCAGATAAAGGGTTGTGGATGAACAGATGGATTCACAATAATGGCCAACTCCTTAAACACACTGATACATATGCATTAATTAATAATAGTTAGAGTCAGGAAGTAAATGCTATTCACAATCTGAAACACTCTTGGAAAAAGAATCCATTACCATTGACCAATTATCAATTCATTTTATATTTACTTCTATATACGACAGATCCCTTTTTTCAGTTATAACCTAATTGCAAAGAAGCAAAAGATTTAAAAAAAAAATCACCATACAGCAGAAATCAGAATATTAAGATAGTGAACAGAAGTAAAAATATACAAGTGTACTGCTAATATAGGTATTCAGATTATAAAACATATAGTTACATTAAACATAGGTTCATAGGGGTGTACTAGGCTAATGGCCCTGGAGCCTTTACAAGCCTAGCCCATAGGATTACTCTGGCATCATGCCAACCGACCAAAGTTCCCAGTGCCTCTGTCAAGTAGAGCCACTGGAGTGATCCCCGGGGTGAATTTTCTATTTTCCAGCCACTCATCAAGATTTCTCTTGAAGAGGGCCAGTGAGGCGCTCTGCTTGACATGTATATGAAGTCTATTCCATAGCATGGGCAGTCTCTGGATTATGAACCTGTCCCTCCAACTTCTTCTGTTGATTGTGGTAATGAGGTTGACGTCTCTGGAGAGCGTAGTGTGGAGGGATTGGGATTTCTTTAGATGTAGCATTTCTAACAGAGCTGGGACAGACATGGCTTACATATATATATATATATATATATATATATATATTAAAACATAAACGTGATGAAAGTAATATAAACTACACAGAAGTACGTTATTAAATGGGTGCAAACCTATTCAAACATAACAAAATGGTGCTAAAATCTGTACACTATATTAATATAATCATTATATCAAGCTAAATATTGAACACTTAAAATCCTAAAACCATAAATACTAAGAGTGCTTATTCTTGATGTAAAATTGAATGCAAAAAAATATATGTTAAAAACATAAAAGATGTAAAAAAAATATAAAATATATAAAAAAATCAAAATGTACTAAAATCATTATATTAGAATCTTGCTGGTCTAAGTTTAAACACTGGGGTGATGGAAATGTGCTGATTCAGACCTGGTTACCGATTAATTTCTAGCGTAAACTGCTAGAAAATGTTTCTGTACTCAATCCTACCCTTGCATGAACCTCTCCTGGGATCTTTTAAGATTTCTTTTAATACAAAGAAAGTAAAAATGGCTTGGGCAGAGTTCTTGGTATGCTTATAAAGCACATTTATTTCATCCTTCCTAGAAATTGCATAAAAATGTTCATAAATTCTTTTTTTCAACTTATGCTCATAATAATAATAATAATAATAATAATAAATAATAATAAAATGTTTCACAGAGATGTGCATTTTACTTCTGATTTTAATATTTTCAATTTACAGATATCTGGCCCCTGCTCTTATATGTGAAGTGTCTGTGTCATGAGGAAGACGGACTTATAATAGAACTACAAAAGTGCTGAGCTTAAGCATCAACTTTTAAAGCATAATGTTCTCAAGTCTCAGTACTAAGATAGCAAATAGTTTTATGTGGAACTCAAGGCTAATGGTTAGAAAATGTGACTTTGGAGATGTGTGGGTAACATGTGACATTGCAGATGGAGATGAAGTGTATACTGTTCCCAGTTATTGTTTTGAGCATGTATGTAAAGCAAGCAATGTCTGTGCTGGGAGTGTTTAAAGATTTAAGTACAAGTCTGGAGTGTATTTATTTGAGAAATAAAAAGGAATTCATATTTTTCAGTGAGGGACAGTAATGCACCTTTTTAAGAAATGCACATAACTTTATCCAATTTGTTTAGAGGAGGGTGAATACAATAGATTTCCCTGGGAGTTGATTGCATTGACATGCAGTACATATCTTAAAGTTGGAATCAACATACATTGTCTAAGTATGTATTTGGTCTCCTTTGCTAGCAGATTATCTATGGTGCAGCATGCTTTTCTCATGACATGGCCTTCTTCGGTTTTGTGGAT
>NC_056748.1:628097653-628112653 GCF_019279795.1 Protopterus annectens | reverse complement strand
CAAAATAAATTTAAAATGGGTGGTGAAAGCCAAACACATTCTGGCTAGGCTTATAAATGCCCTAGGGCAGATAGCCTAGTATGAACCTATGAACCTATGAAAACAGCATAACTATCAATGTAAAAAAAATGGAGGGCAATCCCCAACAAGTGTGTGTGTGTGTGTGTGTGTGTGTGTGTGTGTGTGTGT
Source organism: Protopterus annectens (assembly GCF_019279795.1). Lineage (NCBI taxonomy): Eukaryota > Metazoa > Chordata > Ceratodontiformes > Protopteridae > Protopterus > Protopterus annectens. The sequence goes on along the minus strand of NC_056748.1, from coordinate 628,112,464 downwards.
GTGTGTGTGTGTGTGTGTGTGTGTGTGTGTGTGTGTGTGTGTGTGTGTATGTGAAGTCTGAGATTGCACAAACTCAGAAGATGAAGTCTAGACACTGACAGGACACTGGAGATCTTTCAGATTTACATTTTTAGCATGATTAGTATCTGGTGATGGACAGTAGGGCTCCCTGTCAGAACTAATGCATGTTCTTTTCTGTTTATTTTGACTCTAGTATATTGTTATTTTATTTTATTTATTTATATTTTTTTGTTACTGTACTTTACTATAATTGGAGCCTTTCTCAATGGACCTCCTAATCTGAAAGTGGATTTTAGTGCAGAAGGATTATCATTTCAAAGAACTGGAAAAAAATAAATACACAAATAATTCTAACCTTGTAGGTCTCATTTAGTCCATAGGCTTATACTAGGCTAATTACCACCAGGGTACTTATAAGCCTAACCATGCTGTCAATCTCTGTCCATCATGGGGATGAGACCAGGGCTGAATTTGTGATTTTCCATCCAATGAAGGTTTCTTTTGAAAATAGCTAGGGATAAACTCTGCTTCACGTAAATGAGGAGCTTATTCCATAGTGTGGCGATCCTTTGAGACGCATATTGGTCTCGCCAGCATGTTCTATTTATATCGGAGGCAAATTTCAGGTCCTTGGATCTAGTGTTTCTGGTGTTGTTTGTTTTGCAAATGTGCAAGAAATTCATTAAAGCTTAATCTGAGGATGTCTTATACGCCAGGCATATATCACCTCTCAGCAACCTGTACGTGTACAAGTATAGGGTGGGCATTAAGGGGATCTGTGTAGGACAGGATATTCATACCCTGCATTTTTCTGGGGTGGAACCTTTGAAGGTGTTCCAGCCATCCAGTTAATTAACTAGTCATAAAAATAGATTTATTTATTACTTGCTACTATTGTATTGGAGCCTAGGATCATGGTGGGAATTCTTAGTCCGCAAGATTCTTTTAAAGTACAAAACCCATAGTTGTGAGTCCTACTGCTCCAAAGAGTACACTGCAGTTGCACAGAATAAAAAGTATATACATCCAATTTCTGCAACAATTTAAAGTATTTTTACATCAAGGCTTTGGTTGCTCAAACCTCCTGGTATAGGATACTCTACCCCTATACATCAAAGGGAAGGGAATACTCTGAGATGCTACTCTCTTCAATGTAGTATATTCTCTATAATGTAGTTTACTTTTTTGTCTTCCCAGGGATCACAGTTATATTCCCCCAAGCTATCAGACATCTGCATTCACTAGATACCTTCATGGTGTTACATATGTCTTTGGTGAATACGCTGTAAGGGAAGATCTTGTTTGAAAACTGTTTCACTTCTTTCTTGTAAGCTCTATGTAAAGTGTCCTATCCATTCTCTAATTTGGCTGGTAAGTGTGTCTGTAAAAGGGATTACCCCTTCATCAGACATGCAGTTGTATCATTTTGGTTTTAGAGAAAGATAGTTATGTTTCTAAAATATTGCATATTGTTTCATTTTCTAATACTCCAATGTCTAATCTTAACATGATTTTCTATACTTTTTAAAATACAAGTAATTCACTATTATAGCTTTATCTGTTCTATTTCTACCTCTTTATTCCTGTGTAAGTTTTTTTTTTATATATATTTAAAAAATTGCCTTTTGGCATCTGAAAATTCAATAAAGCTTGTGTGGATATCTATGTAATACTTTGGAAGTAGATATTATTTTTAAGAAAAGTATTTTGCAAAGGTAGACTATTCTTCTGTGCTCCATAAGGTTCAAATCAATATCATCTTTATTTTTATATCTTCCCTTCTCAGAACTGAACCTGATGGTACCTCTGCCTGCACCCAGTCAGCCTATTTGTTCCAAACTAGTGGAAACAGAGAATCTTCAGGGTAGACTAGAGCCCTGCACCCCATTTGTTCATGTCCAGGAATCCCAATTAACTCATCCAATCCAAGACAAGAGTTAGGTGGTAGGAAGCAGCCCAGCTTATGGGTTCTGCATGGCAGCCTAGTCTGACTCTCTCTACAGTGGCTTTTGAGTGCATGCATGTGCTACTTCTGAGGGCAAGCAGACATCTGCATTTTGAATTCTGCTTGGCTAACTGTGTGACCTGGTGACAGCAGCACGGGCTTCCTAGGTTCAATCACCATGGAGAGGAATATCTAGTCCTCCTGCTAGGTGGTTACCATGTGATGACCTGAAGTCCTCCCTTATCCCAGGATGGCTGAGCCAAAAACATCTGTTTACTGCCATCCTCCACCTCCAGTTCCTACAGGCACCCAGGCTACTATTCCATCAAAGTCAATATTATCTTAAAGCGTTGGAGACCCTCCAGATTTTGAGAAGGTTGGGTTGGGAATGAGGGTATGAATAATAAAGAAATCTAAAGATTGTTTTTGTTGTTTTCTAGCTACAGATGCTCTCTCCATTGTAGCACCTATCCTATGTTACAACTTAAGGTGACTAGACTAATTTCAGCCTACAATGGGTTGTTATATTCTTTATGGACTGTTGTTTTGACTTCTAAGTGTTATATTATCTGTGCCCGATTCTCAGATTTGCTCTAATCAGCAGAGAGCATTTCTTAGGTTGTATTAATCACTAACTCCATCATTCCCAGTTGTTTGTAGATCATGCTGCTTTTAATGGTAATATAAAACCGACATTAAGCAAAATACAAATAAGAATAATAGAACAATTATTTGAGTAGCTACCTGTGTTTTCTTAGTTTACCTGGAACCTCTACTACTGATACAAGCAGAATTTCTTAAGAAAAGTTGCATGTAGTTTTTTAGGAAAGAAATATGGCTGCAGGAGTAGGATGAGAGGTTTCTTACTTATACCAGACTGATACAGCTATGCATCTTAACTGCCATGAGGGTAAGGCACAGTCAGTTATATCCCCTGATACTGCATCTGTTGACATTCCTTTTCACAATGCTATACAACCATTAATATATTATATCTCTGTTTCGGTTTCCACCATACATGAAAGCAAAGGTAGTTCTTTTTACCAAAGTCCAATATTGCTACGGTCATTACTTTTCCACCTGTGTTGTATTCTTATCTGGATACTAAGCATGCATTTCACCTCACAGATTCATTGATACTCCAAGGCCACTGAGTCTTATGACAATTTACATATTGCCAGTACCCTACCTTAGGCCACACCAACAGTCACTCCTTGAATAAATTTGTGGGTACCTATCCAGTCATCTCGGTTATATATTGAGTTGGACTTTACATGCAGGATAAGGTTATTCCAGAGGTTGGGCAGGTACTGGGTTATAAACCTGGCCCCCCACCATGGCAGAGTTATAAACGTGGCCCTGCCACCATGTCTTATTTATCTGTTGATGTAGCGTTAGTTAATTCTATTTATTTCCTGACCCCAGAAGACTAGAAACATTGTTATTCTACATTGCTATGATGATTAATCCCTTGTTTTCAGGAGACTAGAACACCTTCATACATTAACAAATCATTTAATGTTTTAAGCAACCTGTTCATAGCTGACCCAGTTTCTACTGATACCTTCCTTTCTAAAGCTAAATAAAAAGAAATATAAAAAAATGATTTCGGAGCATAAAAGTTCCTTTTCTGTTAGCTGTTAGATCAGTTAGTTTCCAGACTTGTTTGATCCCTTCCCTTATTGATTTACATGAAAGCCAAAAATAAATGGTAGGTACTTTTCCTAATACTGGCTTAAAGAACACATTGTTGCATAATCTTTTGGTTACCAATAATTTTATGTGATACAGATACATGTACACTTGATAGAAATGTCTTATCCTTTCTTACTTCGGTTACAGGAACAGTTACAGGAACAGGTATAAGTAATCATGCTTCGATAAGTCTCCAACGTGCATGCTATTTCCTCCTTTATGTAAAGAGTTATGAATGATTAAGCAATGCTAACCACAATTTCTTGATATTCATGTCTCAAACACAGAATAAACCTAAAGAGCTCTTCAAGAAAGAATGCTGCTCTAATTTGTCCACATTAGTACATCCCTACATAGTATACATGAGGGTATGGATGTAGTATAAGAAACATCACCAATCAATGCTTCCATGAAGCTAAATGCTGAGTAAAGAGATTCCATAACATTCAGCATTAAGAAATCACTGATTAAGTAAGGATAGTACACCCCAGCATCTGCTGAAGTAGCTCACATTGGATAATGTAGGATACAGGAGACGAATGGGAACATTGCAAGGAAAACTTCCTATATGGTCATATGTCGTAGAAAAGATACACTGTTGCATGCTCCATATGCATTTTCAAGGATTCCTGTAGAACAGTGAATATCATCAAAATGGGATTTATAGATGCAACATGGATACGTTGCAGAAGATGCACTGTAAATCATTCATCTACTCCTATTCATAGTAAGTCAGAGAGGGATGACTGTGGTTAGTATCTGGCTACCACATAGAGTGATTCAACAACTAGGAATGTTATGAGTATATATATGTTGGGATCTCTGTGTTGTATGCTACACTAAGCATTAGTGTGGTGGGATAAACCATGTTGTTGGGGACAAAGAGAGAAGGGAACCAGACTAGCAGAATTCTACTAGATACTCTGTAAACTATATGCATGAAGAAATTATATGGCACAGAATTCATGGACCAATACTGTGCTGATATCACCCCTTCCTTTTTCACTTGGTCCCGTTTTCACATCTCTCTTATCAAGTCTCAGTCCTCCTGTAATCATGTATCCAGTCTCCACAGCCCTCATTTCTCCTCTCCTTACTGGTTCTTGCCTTATTCTCTTCCCAGTCCTTCCCAATCCATGTTCCTACCCCTCTTATGTTGCATTTTTGTCCTTCCAGCTCTATTACTCTCAACTCTCCCTCACTGTATGCACTGAACATATCATGCCTTGTGATTAATCTGATACATTTCCCATCCCTATGCACTCTAACGTTTAGCCCTTTGCACTTTTCTTTTCCAACCTAGCCTTTACATCCATCTTGCTGACTCTACATCCTTGTCCCCATCTCACCCATTCCTGTTGTGGTGCTGGATCCTGCATGGGTACTTTTATGTCCGTTTCTCCTTTTCTCCATCATTTTTCTCTTCTGCTGCAGTTATCCCACCACTTGCCTTCCTTCTAATTGTCCTCTCATTCATGGCTACAACTCATACTAGCTTCCTACATTTCTCACCTATACTCTTCTAACAGCTTTAAATTATCCAAAACTAAACTAGCAGCAACTGAGCAGAACCTCACACTATGATCAGGAATGTATGGACATATTTATTTTGAGTGGGATGTCTAAATAATGGTTATATGTACTAGGCAAAAAGTACACTAGATCTGGTTTGAACAAATGTGCCAATTATTCCAGACCTGAAGTTAGAGTTTCTGGATACAGACTATACTGCAACATGTAATATCATATCTCATTAAAATTATAAGAAAGATCTTTCAATAAAATAAATTATTAAATTAATGGCTGCATTACAACGTAATATGTAATCAAGACCTAATGACATGATAGGATGAGCTCAGGTCTAGTTGTCTTCATTTTAGAAAATACAGTTAAGAATAGATAGATTGGTAATCAAACATCCAAAATGCCAAACTATGCCTTGCTGGTGTGATAAATGTGTACACTCTATTCTAAGAAGAAAACCTATTCATGCAGTAAAAGCTGTGGGAGAAGGGGTGCCTGCTGCCCTTTTAGCAAACTATTCATGAGTGACAGGCAATGTAGAAGTAGAAGAGGTGCCTACAGGCCCCTGCAAGCAGCCTTTATCATCATATAAACAGCCATGATCTCAATCATGGCTGCTTAAATACCATTCCTTCAGTCAGTAGTATAATTTATACTATGGGGTGTAATTGCTGATTGGCCTTTGCAACTGTAACAGTATCAGTAGTCCTTTAAACAACTGATACTGTGATCTCAGCTGCTCAAATTATTTCAAAGGCTATATACAAAGCGAGTGAATGTGTGTGTGTGTGTGTGTGTGTGTGTGTGTGTGTGTGTGTGTGTGTGTGTGTGTGTGCTAGCAGTTATATACTTTATGCTTAATCAGTATTTATAATGCCCAAGATCAATGCTGAGCTAATTAGCCAGTAATTATGAACTTAATTACTACTACTACTACTTTTTTATTTATTTAACATTTGTTAACCGGGAAAGTCCGACTTGGAATGAAGCCAATTTTCAGCAGAGGACTGGGGAGAAATGCTCCAGATGCATGTCTTTGTAATGTGGGAGGAAACCCACATGAACGCAGGGAGGACATGCTGCACAAAAGGCACCCCAGCCAAGAATCGAACTGGAGAACCTCTTGCTGTGAGGCAACAATGCTAATGCTCCACCACTGCACAGTGTATTGCTACTCTTGTTTATTGGAACTACTATAAGATTGCTTCCAATCAGATGGACACAACCTCTTTTTTGCAATAGGCTGATTTTTTTTTTCACAATAGATGAAGTTATTCATCTCTTAAGGAATGTAACAAATTTCAAAATTAAATAAGATCCCATACTAAATCTTTATATTTTTCAAAGTTGGTTGCATAATCAGTAAGTTTATATTCAGGCACTGTATGTCTCCCAGTATAGCTTTTGATAATACAATGTGATTTCATACTCAATTTTACAGATTGCTGCACAGTAGTTGTTGACTATATTAGCCTTTTGTATGGCATGATATACAAAAGTCCTGTCAATCTCAAGTGGATGCTTTCTCACCCATTCTACTACATTATACTGCAGGACTCACTGAAATATCTAAGTGCATAGTTTTAAAATGATGCTTTTGATTCATTACCAAATGTGTATTACATGGCCTGGTATCTTATACAGTGGAAAATCTGCAAATGATTTCTCTCCAGTTCTTTCAGTCATCCTGATATTCCAAATATTATGTGCTGACATAAGTAATACAGTAAATAAATAATTTTGATATTTGAGAAATAGTTCATCTTTAACCCCTCTGTAATCTCTAGCTTCATTATAATTTACTTGAGAAATGAAAAATGAGGATCTAGAAATTTGATTTGCTTCTGACAGTGGATTCTCTGAGAGGTCTAAAAAGGTAGAGTGTGTTACATTTCTGCAAGTAACAGGGGAAACAGGCCTAACGCAATATATTTTAATTTCTAGTGGGTATACAAAAATAATATCACAATGATGACACAAGTATTTAGAGTTACTGCAAATTAAAATACTGTTTGTGTTTCATTTGCTCAAGAAAGGAAAAGGTCCCTTAAAGTTTATTGCTGCTTTCATTGTAGAATTAAAGTTAATGAATTTTGAAGAGTTACACAATTCATTAGTGCAAGACAAAATGATGCCCAGGAGTAGAACTGATTGCATAATGGGAAGATAACCAAGGGAATCAGATTTTATGTATAATAACATGATTGATGTCTACAGAGCAAATGAAAGTACCTCAGAGTCAAGAGCATATCAAATTACTTGATATATATATATATATATATACACACACACACACACACATACATACACACACACACACACACACACATTATATATATATATATATATATATATATATATATATATATATATATATATATACATACACATACATACACAACATTTTATATATATATATATATATATATATATATATATAGATAGATATATATATATAGATATATGTATATATGTGTGCAAATATATATATATATACACACACACACACACACAAAATTATATATACATACACAATTATATTTTTATATATATATATATATATATATATATATATAAATAATGTATACACATACACACACACACATTCTATATATATATATATATATATATATATATAGAGAGAGAGAGAGAGAGAGAGAGAGAGAGATTGATATTGAATTTTCTCACCATCTAAAACTATCCGAATTACATTTAACTAGTCTCATACTTAATAAACCCACTGCCTGTCCCTCTCTCACCAATCTAGTTAACTGCTAACCCCCCCTTGTCCCCCACCGCAGTTCTGAAAAACTGCTATTAAAAACATATACACCCAAAATGAACATTGGTAATCTCCTTTATAAATCATTTATAAAGAAAATCTGGAACCACCTCCCCTCAAACTTCAGAAACATCACACAAACAAACCGCTTTAAAAAAGATCTAAAACACTTCTTCCAAAAAATTGGACCTCTCCCTGTTAGGATCCTACCTGATATTTCTTTGTCTTGGCCAAATATATTTAATCTCAAAAAATTTCCCTGACTGCAAATTTGTACTTGTTCTCAAATCATATGTATTTTCTACATTTTTCTATATCTCTGCATATGTTTACAATTATGCTGTATTTCTTTAATTAATTCCCTAATTTGTGTCATTATGTAAATAAAAAGTATTGTTGGAGCTTTTCTCCTCGGCTCTCCTCTGAAAATGGACATGTGCTCAGTTGGACTAATCCGGTTAACAAATGTGAAATAAATAAAATAAATATGAAGAGAAAGATAGACTCGTGGTTGAAAAGCCTAAAATGAATAAATCACAGTATGACACCTCTGTCAAAAATATGAAACAAAGCAAATGTGGTGCAGAGGAACCCTCATAAGGTAGATATAACTACAAGCATTAAAGGAATAAATGTCCTGCTGTTCGTCGGGTCTGAAGAGGCTGTGGCATGATGTAGAATAGAATCATGAAAATGAAATACTTGACAATCAGATGTTTGTTGAAATTTGACGTTGTATGAATACTGCTTTAAAAGTACAGAAAAAGCCATGACTAGAAAGAGAATTGAACATCTTGAAGAAAGAAAAATTCTTAAGTGCAAAGTTTAGACTAGATTCTGAAGTTCAGGCATCTGAAGCACTTAATCTAGAGCAGAGCAACCTGAAACATTTATTGGGTAAATTTTTTTTATTTGTTCTGTACATTATGTGAAATTGAATTGTCCCTAAAAGACTCCGTTTCAAATAGTCGATATTGCATATTTGTCTTCTGTACTGAGTCAGCTTGTGAAAAGCTTGGTATAGTGCAGTTAGCATGGTGTAAATGCAGAGCTAACATACAGCTCAGACATGATACAGTCTGCAAATTTACTTGAATTGTTTGAATATTTAATGGCTTGCTTGGTTTATCTGGATCATATCATATACAGACAGACCATACAGTGCAGTGTAGCACATGTTCCAAGAAAAGCTTCAGTTTAGTTAGTAGATCTGAGGGAGTGGGACCACATGAAGAATATGGGTGCAAATCAGAATGAGATGAAATTGCTTTTGTATAAAGCTACAAGATTTGGATAAAGCAATACATGGAGCAAAGCCTTTCAGGAGGTGCATGAATGCTACCACACATGCCACACCTCCTGGCTGAGTAGTGCACTACTTGAAGTGCATAAATGGTAGGCTTCTTGCAGTTGGTGATTTTCCTGCATTCCAACATGCATCATCAATGCAGCATTTCAAGTCACCTCCTTTCCCCAGGATGACTGATCCGGTGATAGCCACCGACTGCCATACTACCCTGCCCCACCCATACAGTGCACCTGCCACTAGTCAAACATGTCTTCTCTGTGCTGTGCTCAGGGCTTTATCCCTCTTTGGCAAGAGTTTGGGCTAAACAGTTTCATTCCTTCATATCACCAGGGGGAAAAGAGAGTTTTGAATGCAGTCTTCACACATCTCTCCAACTTATTAGTTATTGAGCAAAATGTTTCCTTCCTACTGAATCTTAGGCTTACTGTATTTGACCATAAGTACTGGCAGTGTTTTATGAAAGAAGCAAATAAAACACATTGTTGTTCTTATAGTTTACTTGTGAGATACTGCTTTTTTAATTAGGAAGCATTCTTGATGTAGCGGTGTTTTTGACTACCAGATCTTACTATATCTGAAGGAAGTAGAGCTCTAATTCACTGGGACATCAAGAGCTAGGAAATCATTTTATTTCTTATAAGAGGCTTCTAGTTATGTAACCCCAGGGTATTCATTTGCTGCATCTTAACAGGGATTTGCACTCTGCCTGGTTGTTTAAATTTTTCTTTTGCCCTTTGCTCCTGCCAGCCATTTGACTGACCATTGTTCATCCATTCATTCATTAAGAGCCAATCATAGCACAGCCATTATCCATACAGCCATCAGACAATTATGTTATCAGTATCTTCTACCTAATATGTATGTCTATAGACACTGAATGGTTTCAGTACAGTGCGCCTCAACAAGGCCATGTCATTTATTTTTAAGAGTGATGTAACCTCTCGGTATGCTATGCACCTCTTCCAGAAGAGCACTTGCATGTGATCTCTAGTTTCCACCAGGGAATCTAGCAGAGTATGCACACCAGTTAAGCATGAAATAGCCACCCCCTTCTGAGACAGGTGAGCAGTTCCCATCTCAGTTTAGCTTTTGTTAGGGAACTAATCAGTTCACCAAATTCACAACCTTTGGTTATCCTAACTTATATTATAATCTCTGTATCAAGTCTTCTCTTGTAAATAACATTTGTTTAATAAATGACAAATTATTTCCAGGTTGACAGGGATTACTAAATTTATATTCATGTACTGCTGCTATGTCTCTTTCCTCATTAAGAAAAGTAAAACAATGAAATGCCTTTATAGTTTCTTTTCAAGAAAATTGCAAGGATATGGCATATTAGAATTCTTTAGAGTTTCAGTTAATCCACTTGTAGTGAGTACTAAAATCAAAATTCTTGAGCCAGACTTTACATTTTCTGCCCAGATTTCATTCCTGAATCGTGATTTTTTTTGGGACGGTGCAGAGAACCATTTACACTAAGCAATAGCTCCATACACCAAAACTCTTTACAACAAATATATATTTCACTTCTCCAAATGCATTTTAAACTTCTGGCAAATATTTTCTCCTCTATGATACCATGTCATATCGGAAGGCTTAATAAATAACACACAAAATGCTTTAAATTCCATGAGGGCAATTAGAAATCTAATTCTTTGGAACTTCTGTTCACCACATGCTATTCAAATCATTTAAGCTACTTCACAAATAAATTGTTAAATCCTATATCTAGTACAAACCACACTATTAGGTTTCATCAAACACAGAAGCAAATTCTTTTTTACAATACACTATATCTGTAATTGACAATCTCACCACAAAGATTGTCGGTTGATAGCAATTAATGAAGTTTTCTTGCAGCAGTAGGATTTAGCAATACTGATGCATTCACTGTTGTGCACACATCAATCACCAGCCTTTTTGTTCTTTAGGGCACTAATATTATATATAGGTGCCCCACTATGTATTACTGCCCCACAGCACCAGGGCTAAGGGATCTAGTTCATTTTGGCATGGAATCCTTACTCATCAAAATTTCTCTTATCAAGGTCTATATACTTTCAGGGTAAGATGTTTAGGTCTGGAGGATGCTGTTAAGTCCTTTAGGAGTACTGATACTTGTATCTGCACTACTCTCTCTGGCTAATTGCTTAGTGTAATCCAAAGCTTAACTGTGGTGAAAACTGACATACTCAACCCAAGCTTTGCAACCACTAAAATATAATTACTCTGTTTTGAGGTTTTGGTATTTTAGACATGTACCATTCATTATTTCTGAAAAGGAAACATTAAAATACTGTCCCACAATTTAAAAATATCTGTCAAAAATAGGCACCCTGGTCTGCTGTGGCTGAACTGCTCCCTAGTGTTATTTATGATTGCTATATGTGACACTGCCATTATGAAACACTCCACATTTATGTGAAATCTCACCCATGTTAACGGCTGATGTGGTGCACAACTAATGCTCCGAAGTTAAGAAGCCATGAAGTGACAATTAACTAGAAGTCGAGATGGCTGAAATCTGAGTGTGGGCTTAACAATAGTAGGTATAAATTATTTTTAAGACCAATATGTATTCAAGCAATATGCCTTCTAAATCTAAAGAAAGCTTACTAACCAGTCTTGTACTACAATTTCAAAACGTAGAGCAAAATCCCACGTTAGTCTGGGCATCTCATTTCATCTCTGTATCCCATCCAGGTAGTAACAGGTCATGGCTTGTGGTTCAATAACATATCACTATTTAATGTAATCACTGACATGGGTTGTTTATGTACATCTAATGTTAGTACATACCCAGTGATGTCTCATTATTTTCAAGGCAATCACTGAATGCAGATGTACAGATTTTCAGGGAGAATTTTATCTTTACGGATTTAATTTAAAGTAAATACATGCATGGTATTGGATAAACCTGTGGTCAGTGTTAGTAACACCCATTGCCAACAGCAACAATCCATTTCTTTCTTTTATAAAATAGTAATTGTGAGTGGGGTACTGAATAAAAAATTCTGTTCTGAACAGAATTCAATGTGACATCAATCTGTGGGCAATGTCAGAATACATTCCTAAAGCAACAATTAATTTGATTTTATTTCAGAAATAAGCAATCTAAACAACTACCACGTTGGGTAAAGGTGCCTGATATGACCAGACAGCTAAAGCAGCACTCTTCAAAACACTGCTTTTCAGTACAGAAAGCAATATATTTCCTGTCTGAGTGTGATATATTCTAACAACCAGACAGTGGTATGGATTGATGGGGAGGCTGAAGTTAGAAATAAGTAATGCTTGTGTGTGTGTGTGTGTGTGTGTGTGTGTGTGTGTGTGTGTGTGTGTGTGTGTGTGTGTGTGTGAAGAGAATGAGAGAGATAAAGACAGACAGAGAAACAAATTTAAGTATATTGTGGCCAGAACTTCTTTAAGTTGAACACTGTCAAACATCTGAGTCATACACCATTATATCATAGATATACTTGAGTGGATCTGACTACAGAGTGACCACTGCTATCATTACATCATGATTAAATGATTATGTATCTGGTGTGACAGAACAGTCTGAATGCGGATAAGACAGAAGTGGAAAATCTATATGAGAAAAGTTGATCATTGCTTTTAATTGTAAATGACTGATGTGGTTTCTTCATCAGAGGAAGAGGTCTACCTTAAAACATGACATTCTTTGGAACAATTTGTGGGTAAAATGAGAAGGAACATTTTTTGGGGAACTTAATGAGCAAACTGAAGAAAGGACCCATGTCTTTGCTTGCACAGTTAATTTATTGTTGAATATCAGAACCTTGGCTCATGTAAGGCTAAAACAATGAAAAAGAGGTAAAAAATATTTTGCAAGGGGCAAGCTCCCCATTAAATTATTATTCTAACTCAGAAATTACAGAATACTGGGGAAAGAGCTTGTTCCCAAACCCCAGTAATATAGCAGTCTTGCACACCTGTCAACCATCGTGACCTTATTACCATCATATATATATATATATATATATATATATATATATATATATATATATATATATATATATATATATATATATATATACATATATATATATATATATATATATATATATATATATATATATATATACATACATATATATATATATATATATATATATATATATGCATATATTTTCAAACTCCTACATTAACACATATTATGACAATGTTCTATATATGCATGTACACCTACAAATTATCAAGAGAATTATATATCCGAGTGTCATGACATATTTCATAACACATTTGTTGTTCATTTTTAAACAGCGCAAGGTGTATGGTCCTATAAATGATAGGTATCACAACTGCTTTACATAGCCATTAGGCTGCTCTGTTGCTATATGTTTTTTGCAGTTTGTCTCACATGAAACGTACACATGAGGCATTTTATACTGTCAAGGAAACCAAGTACTGGCATGTGCTTTTCATGATAGTGGAACTAAAAATACTTTTCCTCAAAAAAAACTTTTTTTATTGGTTAAACAAAAGATATGATAATTTCTCCCTGATAAAACTGTAAATTATCAGAATAATATTGTCAGTGTTTTTTTTTTTTATTACATAAAAGCTTATGACGTCAGAACTATAAGATTCTGAGAACATTATTATTTAAAGGTTATAGAAAACACGTTTTAAAGTGCAGGCAGCATAACACAAGATACTGTCATTTCTTGTCTTTACTGCCATCAGCTCATGCAGCGTTTTGCATAATGCTGGTATCCAAGTATCCTGCCTTAAAATTATTCAAATGAAACCTGTAGTAGTCATAGGAAACAAGTAATGTTGGCATTTGGAGAAAGGATGAAACTAAGGTCAGAATTACCATTAGAAAATGACAGACTACAACATTTGGAGCACATACACATAGAAATAAAAATGCAACTATAAGTTCTCTTCAGAGTAATACATATGAAACAAAACATTAAACCAACATAGTTGCATATTCTGGCACAAAAAAGATATCAGCATAAAACTGATATTTTCTATTTAAATTTCATGGGATAGGAATGTCAGCAAAATGATTTTCTTTCATTAAAATTCAATATGCAGCTGCTCTCCTGTTTATTTACCTTTGCAGGATACAGGTATAGTCTGAGGGTGGGTATAATGGTTAAGGCATTTAACTTACAGATGAAAGGCACTTGCTTTGATTCTGACCCCTTGGCATTGCCTATGCTTACAATAGTCTGCAGAGTAGATGCCTAATATTTACCTATGGACCTATATGCAACTATCTGAAAAAAATGGCTAAATATTTTCTGTGAATATGTCCAGTCATTTTCAGGTATAGCTGTTTGTATATAACGAGACTTGATGCATGCCAAAAAAATATAAATAAGGATATAGCTTTTGCCAGTAGTAAAGGAGTTAAAAGCTACCTGAAGCTAAAAAGCATCATGTCAGTGTTAATTGTCAGTAAAGAACAAGTTTTCATTTGTGTTTGAAAACTCTGAAATATGGATACAGTGTGCTTACTTCTCAGATGGCACTCTGAAGGATTTATTTACAAAA